>NW_020954751.1:11747297-11768697 GCF_900497805.2 Vombatus ursinus | reverse complement strand
ATCTATCTATCTATCTATCTATCTATCTATCTATCTATCTATCTATCTATCTATCTATCTAGATTAGACATGTGGTTTCATTGGTGTAAGGAGTCCTTGGTGAAGAACTGCTTCTACCAGCGTAGATCAGGAAGGTCTTCACAACTTATAAAGAATTACTTAGATCACTGAGAGGTTAAGTGACTTGTCTAGGGTCACATAGCCAACCTCTATCAGAGAAAGGACTTGAAACTCAGTCTTACTGACTCTGAGGCTATCTTTCTAGCCTCTCGGCTACCACGATTCCTCATCTTCTGCATATCTTCCTTAATTTCTTGGCGACAGCTCGCTAAGACTCCAGGATTATGACAAGGGGAACAGAGCAGGTTAGACCTAAGTAGCTCATAACTCCCTGAGATGTTTGCTGTCATTAAACACAATTGACTTTATAATGCACCGCATCTGGAGCCTGGGCAAAAACTGTAGTGTCCTTTCCTCTTTATGTATCTTAAAATTGTACTTTGAATATGACAGAACAGTTTTTAAAACAAAATGAACAGCACCTAGGTAATCCAGATCACCCTCCCCGGCTCCTACTCCCAGGAGGTCCTGGAGCTCCCACAAGGGGTTCAGGGCCTTAAGAGTCATCTAGACATGGTATAAAGAAGATGAGATGTAGGTTGTAGTCCTGACTTTACCGCTAACTAGTTAGGTGAATTTAGTCAGAGCCATAATAAGATGCCCCAGTATCTGGACCAAATTCGGTTCAGTGAAAGAGGCAGGAGGTGGGGAGCGGTGGCTGTACAGATGGGCCTTGGGAGAGATAGTTTGACCATGAGTGCAGTCATACTGGGAAGAACAGTAGACTCTCCCTTCTCTCTCCTTTCCCAACACTCACTAGCCTTCCTACACTCTCCCGCAATCCACCGTCTTCTCTAAACCTGAAAGAGGCATGGGTGAAAAGAAGAATTTAAGGTACGGTGGTGAAATGCTACCTTTCCATATGGGTGCCCAAGATAGAGCCTAGCCACCTTAAATCTTGTTATGACTCCGAATTTAGGCAGCATTTTGTCCCTTTGCTTGCAGAAGGCTTCACTGGGATGAGATTTGTGCTAGACCCTCCCTGTCTATCTGCTAGCCTGTGATGGAGCCAAGGAAACCATCTGATCTCAGGTCTGGCCAACACCTGTTACTGCCTCCTTTGCTGTAGCCAAAGGAGGAAACCAGTTCTTGACCCCAATCTGTCAGGAGAATCTCAGCAGGAAAATCCATATCTGACTTTCTTATCCCAGCTTGCCAAGAGAGCTCATCTGAAGAACAGGGATGCTCCGGACGTGGGCCTGGGGCTGTGCTCCCATGATTCACACTGGCCTACGTGGGACCTAAGCTTTTCAGTGGGTGCTTGGTCTTTTCAGACATCCTATGCTCTTCCATGGTATCACCCACATTAAGCATGCCCCTGAAATGTGTGCATTTTATGTCATCTACATATGTGCCCAAAAGCCTCACTCTGTGCTTCCTTGAAAGAGAGATTACATCAGAACAAAATAACACCACCACCATCTGATATTTATACTGTGGTTTAGAGTCCCAAAGCCCATTCTAAGTAGGACAAGACAATAGCTTCCCTCTGTAACCCCAAAACAATATATGAAGATTGCCAATCTCAGAGCAAGGATTTGTTAAAAGCAGTTCTTAATCTGGGGTTAAGATAGATTTTAAGGGGTTGGCCCGTGAACTTAGATGGGAGAAAAAAGATAACATTTTAATTTCAATATAATTACTTTCCTTTGCCATCCTATGTATTTTATTTTATGCAATTATAGACATTCTGAGAAGGGGTCCTTAGTACTGTGGAAAAATAGGTGACTTTGGAGTCTAAGTCTCTCTGGACCTTACATTCCTCATCTGGGGTTGGGGGGCAGTCAATAAATAATAATAATAATGACCATATATAAAATGTGTTTGAATGTTTGCAAAGTGCTTTATAGATATTATCTCATTTTATCCTTATAATAACTCTGGAAGATAGATGTTATTACTCTCCCCATTTTACAGATGAAGAAACTAAGGCAAACAGAGGTTAAGTGACTTGTCTAGGTCACATAACTAGAGAGTATCTGAGACCACATTTACTTCCTGACTCCAGGTCCCGAACTCTATTCACTGCACCACCTATCTGACTCCTAAGATCCCTTTCAGATCTAAATCTTTGATCTTATGAATGGTTAAACCATTTCCCCATAGATTACACTTGCATTTTCCTCCTGGTAATGTCCACCTGTTGTTACTTGTTCTGCCCTCTGGGGCTAAGCAGAAGTTTAATTCTTCACTACATGACAGTATTTCCTATACCTGAAGACAGCTCCCATGTACCTTTAAATTTTCTCTTAAATTCAATAAATGTATTTAATGTATAGATGGCTGTGCAGATGAAATAAACCATGATTATTGCCTTCAGAGAGCTTACACACTATAAGAAAACATGGCATCTCTTAAAGGTTAAAATTGCAAACCTAAAGCTTGGGAAGATATAAAGACAGTATAAAATGCTATTCATGCACCAGCAATCCTGTTGGCAAAGACATAACCTTTTTTTTTTTTTTTTTTGCTTTCAGTTCAGTTCAATTCAAAGGGCAGCATTCAGGCCAAAGGGTAGAAGTTACAGGAAGCCAGACAAGTTTTGGCCCAATACACAGAACAAGTTCCTAACAATTAGACCTGACTCAAAGTGGTATGAGCTACCTAAGCAATTAATAAGATATTTGCCAATGAATTAATCAACAGGCATTTATTAAGTACCTACTATTTGCCAGGCACTGCAGATATAAATACAAAAAGTGAAACAGTCCTGAGAATATATATGGCCCTTTGTGAGAGCTGTTGTAGAGAAGTTCTAGACCAGGTAGCAGGAATGGATTGGACTCAGTTACTCTGAAGGAACCTTCTACTCTGAGATTCTATAATTTGACAAATATATATGATGGGTTTCTTAGAAAACACAAGAAATACACAGTGCCTGGCATACAATAGGTACTTACAAATACTTGTTGAATTGAAATGAAAACAATGTCATTTTTTTATCCCAATTAAAATCTTATTTGGATGCATCATTGTGATGTTGAGGTGACCTTGTATTCTGGAAGGTTATGCCAATAGAGCATAAACCTTGACAGGTTCTACAATGCTGGAGAGACCTGAACAAGCCTGGTAGGAGACTCATCTGCCATCTGAGGACCAACCTAGCTAAATTCAATGAGGCTCATTACCACGAGGGTAACTACCAGGTAATGGATTTTTATTTATTTAGTTATTTATTTTTGGCCATGGTAACTCACAAATTTGTCTAGAATGGTATGGAGGAATTGGCATTTGGTTTGTCGTAGGGCATAGCTAAATGAGTGAAATCACAGAAGCATAGATTTAGAGCTGGAAGGCACCTCGAAGTCACCTTGTTCAACTCCTTCATTTTTAGAGACCTAGAGACACTAAGTGACTTTCCCTGGGTCAAACAGTGACTCCAAACCCAGTAATCTTTCCCATTGTACCATGCTGCCTTGAGGCACTGCAGTCTAAGTCTGATTATTATTATAATGATTCTCACTAAGAATGGACTCCCCAGAGCCCTGCTTAGAGATCCCTAGCAGCTAAGGCGCATTCTGGGCCTGGGCATTTACTGTGCAAGTGGAGGGTTGGGAGGGAGCTGGCCCCAGCCTTTTGTAACAGAGGGGCATATGGGGAAGTTTTGGGGTGGCACAGATTCAGTAGAAAGAGAAATCCAGATAGCCTGACTGACTGATGCCTGGCAACGAGAAGGAGCACAGATGCCATTGCTGGCTTAATTAGACAGTCAGCGGGCCCTTCCTCAGGATTCCCACGTGATTCCATGCTATGACTTTTGCAAGCTGTAATTATGAGGAGTATCTGCATCAGGCAGGAATTTTGTTTTAGACTGTGGTTTATAAAAGGATCATTAAGATACTGGCACATCCTCTGTGTGAGTGTGTGAATGTTTAAGTCCTGCTATTAATAGGACCCAAAGAGAAATCAAAATCATTGGGAAACATCAAAAAAATGCCAAGAAGCACACAGATGCCTGCCAATCAGCAGCCCCACAAATAATAAGACCTCAAGGAATAGCATCAGTCACACCCCCAAAGAGAAATGCAGCTCCTGCTAACTCTGGACCAGAGCAAAGCTGCTCTGGGCTTTGTTCAAGGGGCTTGATTAGAAAGCTCTTTGCTCTACCAATGATTTTATCTTTAATTAATTCTGAGAACAATAATGTTCCCTTTGACAGGCTTTCTGGGTATGAACTCATTGGGACTGATTTTTTGCCCCCAGCAAGAGGGACTGAGTCATTAATTAGCAACATAATAAGCTGAAAGGGACTTTGGAGGTGTTCTAGACAAATTCTTTCATTTGACAGAAGAAGAAACTGAGGCTCAAAGAGAGGCAGCAACATGAACAAGGCCACACAGCTTGTGGTATCAGATGGGATAACACATGTAAAGCAATTTGCAAATCTTAAAACTCTATATAAATGCTAGATGCTATTATTATTGTTGTTATTATTCTAATTCTTATTATTGGCAGATCTGGAAGTAGGACTCATTTCTACCGATTATCAGGCTAGATTGGCATCATGGATAGTGTTAGACTTGAAGCCAGAAAGACCTGAGTTCAAATATGGCTTCACACATTTACTACCTGTGTGACCTTAGCAAGTCACTTAACTTTTCTCAGCAGCAGTTTCCTCATTTGTAAAATGGGGATAATATTAGCCCCTACCTCCCAGAGTTGTTGTGAGGATCAGATACTTTGCAAACCTTAAAACACTATAAAAATGCTAGCTATTATTTCCCTTACACAATTGACCTTTCAAGTTGGAGATCAGAAGGATGAGGACAAGGAAATAACTACCCCCACCTCAACCCTCCTCAACTCTGCAACAATGCATGGAGATTGCCAGCCTTGGAGCAGGTGCTTGCTAAAGGGTTCATGATCCCTCAAGGAAAAGGATCATAATGGGAACACTCGGCATGTTAGTAATGACACCCCTGTAGGGTTCACTGGCATTATGATCCTTCTGCAGAGAAGTTTACCTAAAATGCTTTCTTGTTTATTAAATGTTTTAATAGCTATCACAGCACTTGATCTTGACAATAGTCTCATAAGGAGATACAGAGAAGGGATTATTATTACTATTGTCATTTTACAAAGGAGGAAACTGAGGCCCAGAGAACTAACACAATTTTTCCCCTTATGTCCCAGTGGCAGATGGGATAGTACCCTGGGTCCCAAATCTCAAGTCTTTCCAAAAGACCATGTTGTACACTTAGAGGGTTGGTGGATACCCTGAGTTGGCAGTATTGATCCAGACAGGCTGTCAGTAACCAAGAGTAGAAAAATTTTCTGCCCCAGCCAAGCAGAAATTTGGATGAAGTGGAGTAAGTGGGAGAGGGGTGAAGAGAATGTTATTCCCATCTGAATCTATAGGGCCGTGTTGCCAATTCTTCCCTTATTCCATAAGGAAATGAGTAAGTTTTACTTCTAATAAAATGGAAAATAGGCACAGAGAGGGGTAGGCATGATGCTAGGATATCCTAATGATGGATGTCAGGAACAAAGATTTCAAATACTTGACAGTCTGATGAGGCCAAAATCTTAAAGGGTTATAATACTGGAAGATTGAAAGCATTAATGAGATGCAAAAGCACTGGAAGAGAAATAAATAAGAAACTGAACCATCATTATGCACGTAGAGTCAGAGGAGCATGGTTTTACCATTTACAAGCTGTGAGACCCTGGGCAAGTCATTTCAGTACTCTGAGCCTCAGTTTCCTCATCTGTAAATGGAAACTAGATATCTTCCCTGTCAATCTCACAGGGATATTGTGAGGATCAAATGAGATAATATATGAAAGTCCTTGCTAAGCAGTGCCCTACATGACATATCTATCCCTTTCTCTTTTCCCAATGTTCTATTGGGAATTCCATTCTTCCCTATGTTCTATACTCTCAGAGTCCTATTCTTTACCCGCCAATGGTGGTAGCTAGCTGTCTAGTAAACTAATTTATTATGAAGTGCTACTGAATGATGATGAGTATTTGGATTCCAAGAGAAGAAGCCAGATCTTAACCCAAAGGAATGACTCTCTAATGGTGGAATCTTATGTACTCTGTCAGGGTCAGTAGGAGAGAGATTCAGGTGTTGAAGGAGACTTACTAGCGCCCTTCAAATCACAGTACATGGGTGGTCTCCTATTCTGCCTACAATTAAGCGTTGGTTAGGAACATAAAGATAAATATATATACAGAGGCTTATGTACAAGGCTCATACATATAAATGACTCATTAAACATGGAAGAAAAGTCCTCCATGTTTCAGGCCAGTAACAATCCATAGGAGATAGTCTTTGCAAATTTCTATGGCCCAAAAAAGTTACCTTGGCGGATGGCTTTCTGGACATGAGCCACTTCATACTTAGCTTAGTTGGTCCTCAGACTGCAGCCCATTTCTGGGCCCATATTGGAAGTCCTTCTAGTTTGGAATAACATATTAGAACCTATCTATGTTCCATTGACACAGTCATTGAGGACCTCCACAATACGTCAAAGCAACATAGGAAGACTTTTGTGAAAGAAGACTATGACAACAAGACACCCCCTCCCCCCAAAAAAGTAAGACAAAAACAATTTATGTCATAGGGGAGGCCCATTTCTGAGTAATCTATCCTCTTTATGTCTCCACATATTAAGTGAGGCAGAGGAAGACTGAGCAAAAAGATGGGCAATGAAGTTGGAAAACAGGTCCTCTAACACAGACCTGGGCACACAGCAAGTGATCACTAAATATTTATTAAATAGAATTTTAAATGTAATGGTGTCAGGACCTTTTGATCTAAAGAGGCAAAAACTAAGGGCTGATTTGTCATTATCTTCCAGTATTCTCAGTGTGATTTGGAGGGGGGTGCTGACTGGCTGTTCTCCACCTCCACAGATGGCAGAATGAGAGGAAATGGGCTTTAGATCAAATCAAATGAGTTAATGTGTGTAAAGTGCTCTGCAAGCTTTAAAATCCTCTATAAATGTCAGCTATTGTTATTATCCTTATTTAAACAACATTGAAAGGGTCTGGTTAGACATAATGAAGGACCTAAGAGGAGGTCGAAACTGGAACTGCCTGCCAAGAGACGCTAGGAATCTCCTCCCCTAGAGATCTATAAAAACAAGGTAACCCAGATCTGCTCAAGGAATGGGGTAGGGGGAGAGGACTCAAGGACTTGTGAAGGCCCTTGCTAGCCTGGTATTTATTTCATTCTTGGGGAAGTACAGAGCAAAGGTGTCACCTTCTGCAAAAGGTGACCTGGATAAACCTTGGCCTTGTACTAGATAATGTTCAAACTCATTAGCCAGACACTCAAGGCCCTTTATAACCCATCTCCAGCCCACCTTTCCAATCTTACCTCCCTCTATCCTACAATGTAGGGTTACTGTGCTCTAGTCAGAATGGCTTCCTTAGTAGACACCATCTCCAACACTGCCAGGAATACCTTAGGCTTCACTGTGTCTACACCTTTGTTCACTCTTTAAGGTGATTTTAAAATGTCACTTCTTTGTTGAAACCTTCTGTACACCCTGGTCTACATTGATCTCTCTTTTCTCTGAACCTTCAATACTTAAATCAATACTTAATCATGGGATGGGCTCATTTTATTTGGCCTCAGAAGGCAAAATGAGAGATAATGGACATAACAAACATAAAAAACAAATACAAAAACTTCCTAACCATTACAATTATCCCAAAGTGTAATGTACTGCCTTGGGGATTAGTGCGGGTCCCCTCACTGCAAACAGAGGCCACCTGTTCTCTGTGTTGCATAGATTCTTTTTGAGGTGCTTCCCAATTCTGAGAGTTTATGTTTTATGAAAAATGTCACTAGGTGAGCTGGAAAATGTCACTAGATGAGTGAGCTGGAAAGTGTCATGCGGTGAGCATTTACTCTTTTGTATTACTAGTTATTTTTCTGCGGGCAAATGTCTCATTTCCTCCTGCTAGACTGTCAGTTGCTTGAAGGCAGGGACTTTATCTTGAACATCTTTGTATTCTACCTGACTGCTCCCTCCCCCCAGGACACTTAGCACAGGGCTTTATACATAGGAAACGTTTGAGTCCTCACTGACTGTCTTTCAAGATTGAAGTGTATAGATGAAAACTATACTTTGAATGATAATAGAAAGAAAGGGAGCTTATGAAGTAAAGCCCACCTAACCTGTTAAGAACTCATGAGAAAGAGAGGTAGGGCATGCTAGTATCATTTCCCCTGTTTTACAGATAAGCAGACTGAGGATCTTAGAGATTAGTGCCCCTGATCCAAAACTATGGAATCTTATAACAGCTCTTAAGTGGACACAATACCATCCCCCACCCACAACTTTGGTATACTGGAGATAATCGGCTTGGGGGGGGGGGCGGAGACAGAGGTGAGAAGGGAGGTCTTATACCTTTGTGTGAGTCTCTTTCCCTTCTCCTGGATGTGCCCAAATCCTGACCCAAATCCCGACCCAAATCCCTGAGGGTAGCTCTAGGAGTCCTGGACCTATCCCTGGGTCCAGGGTACCAGATGATAGTTTTCTGTTCTGGTTTTTTTTTTTTTTTTTTTTTTTAAGAAAGGATGGCCACCTGGCAGAGTGGTAAGGTGCCAGCCCACCCTGGAGATATCTGGCAGGTAATGCTATTCTTGCATTAAACATACCTGCTGCCCCTCCACAGTCCCCATCATGGCAACACCCCTGGGAGAGGATGCTGCTGGTGGAGCCGCTTGGGATCCATCGGGCACCAGGTACGAGTCAGATGCATCTCTTCACTTTGCTTGCATTTCCTTCCAGGAATTGCCTTCATGCTATGCTAACTTTGTGAGCTCCCTCTCCTTGCTTCAGAACAGGCATCCGAAAGCTGCTCTCCAACGGCTTTTGCTGTGCTGAAGCAAGAAGAGTGAGCCCCAAAGCTCCGCATGCATGTCAGGCGCAGTTTCCCAAACCCCAGCAGCTCCAACTTGCTCCCCAAACTCCCTCCTCACCCCCAGACCCTTCCTTGCCTGGGCTAGGATCAGCTCCACTCCATGGCTAAGCCCGAGGGGTAAGAGGGATCTGTTTCGGATTCTCTCAGATCCATGCACTTGGAGGGAAAAGGTAGCGCATTCCCTTTTGGAAGAAAGCTGCTTTCCATCATGTAAATGAATGTAGGCAGACTGTCAATTTCACAGGAGGGAGAGAGAGAGAGACAGAGAGAGACAGAGAGAGAGAGAGACAGAGACAGAGACAGAGAGAAAATGAAGGAAGAGGGGGGAAGCAGAGAGAAGACGGGGAGAGAAAGAAGGAAAAGAGAATGAGGAGACAGAGGAGATAGAGAAAAAGAGACGAGAAAGAGAGGAGACACAGTCGATAGAAAAAAAAAAGAGGAAAAAGAAAAAGGAGAGACGGAGCCCAACCACACAGACAACAGCTAATCAAGAATTCCAATAGGAAGCCGTTATTTCAGATAAAAAGACCCCGCCAAGGAAAGTGAGCCCTTCGAGGCAAATCATGCAGCCCTGATGCTCAGCAGGTAGGTAATTAACTTTTCTCTGTGTCTCCAGGATTCATTAGGCACTAGCTCCCTGTGAAGTGATGCTCACTGGCCTGTGGGTCTTCACACAGGCTTTAACCACCCCCTCCTTCTCCTCAGCCCCGGTCTGGTGGAAAGCTGCTCAGTGCAGGCATGCACTCTGATGGTCTCTGCCTGTTTATTCCAGAGTGGGATGATTGTGGGCCCCCCACATTTCTCC
This sequence comes from Vombatus ursinus, assembly GCF_900497805.2. Taxonomy (NCBI): domain Eukaryota; kingdom Metazoa; phylum Chordata; class Mammalia; order Diprotodontia; family Vombatidae; genus Vombatus; species Vombatus ursinus. The sequence goes on along the minus strand of NW_020954751.1, from coordinate 11,758,889 downwards.
CTCTTTGAACAGGGCAAGGTAGCCAGAGCTTGGGCACCAGCAATTTGGGTTCTAGGTTCTAGTTCTAGGCTAAAGGCATGGGTAGCACCTTCTGAAAGTTGGCAGAAGCATGAAGTTGGTAGGGAGTGGAGGAAGGCAGAGGATGGGACTGGACTTTGGTTCAGAAATTGGTCTTGGGATGGCCACAGCAGTTCTGTACCTGTCCCGTCTCTGATTTGCCTTTCTTTGGATAATGCATCACAGCAGGGGAAGATTGGCTCTAGTATGGATTAAGTAAAATCTGCTTGGGCTTCTCCATTCCTGAAGACCTGAAAGTCTCCCTGCTCCAACCAAGAACATCTGCTCCGTCGCTTTCTCTCCTTGGGGCTGTCCAAGCCCCAGGTGGCTGTCTGGGACCTGTGGGCAAAGGCTCCCTGCCCAATGTGCTCTCCAGCCACCCATTGGCGATGTCACAGCAAGCACTAGCAGACTCTTCCGGGCTGCCTGAGAATAGCCTCTCCTTGGTGAGTGTCTTATTCTGTTTTTCTGTATCTCTCTTCCTATATATAGATGGGGGATGGGAGGGGGGAAGGCCAGATCTACCTACACATGGGCACCAAATTAGAAGGATGTTTGAACTAAGGGGAATCTCTTGAAACTGGAAGATTTTTTTTTTTGAGAAAAAGGAAAAAGTAGGTGCATGACCTTGGGTAAGTCACTTAGAAATCATATAACCTGAGAACTGAAATGGACCTTGCGGTTATCAAGTCGGACCCTCCCTCCCCCCATTTTACAGATAAGGATAAAGTTGCTTGTCTGAGCTCACATAATGAGCTACTAGCATGATCAGACTAGAATCCTGTTCTCCCACTTTTCGGTTTACTTTCTATGATCCAGTAAGATGGGCTAAAAGTTGCCACGTTGAATCCTTCACTTCAGTTTTCTTACCTAAGAATATGGGGCTTGAACTGAATGATCTCTAGAGCCTCTTTGAGCCTGAGCCTTCAAGGATTCTTGAACTCAATGTGTAATGGTGGCCTGAGTCCTGGTGACAAATTTTCAGCTAAGGCTATGTTTGCTTTTGAGTTGATGTAGCATCTCAATGAGCACCTAGATAGCTCATTGTGCCAGTGGATAGAGTGCCAGTAAGACTCATCTTCATGAGTTCAAATCTGACCTCAGACACTAGCTGTGTGACCCTGTGCAAGTCATTTAGCTCTGTTTGCGTCAGTTTCCTTATCTGTAAAAAAAAAAGAACTGGAGAAGGAAATTGCAAAACCACACCAGTATCTTTTCTAAGAAATCCCCAAATGGGGTCACAAACAATTGGACATGACTGAAACTGAACAAGAGCACCCTAACAGAGACATAGATCCTCTTGGTAGAAGACATGGCAGCAAGAGCAAGGGGGATGGCAGGAGTGTGTTTGTATGTTGAAGAATTAGTCATGATGAGGGGAAAGAGACCTGGATTTGGAGTCAACGGTTCTGGGTTCAAAACCCAGGTCTGCAACTTTAGAGCTACATAGATTTATAGAGGTGAGAGGGACCTCAAATATCACCTAGTCTAACCTCCTTATTTAGGGCCCTGTAGGTTCGGGGAACTTAAGTAACTTAGGTGACTTGCCTGGGACCACATACATAGTAAGATTTGAACCCAGGTCCTCTGAATCCAAATTGAGGGCTCTGTCCACTGTACCACCCTGCTGTGCAACTGGGGACAACCCACTTTCCCTCTCTCAGCCTCAGTTTCTTTATCTGTAAAACGAAAGCTTTGTGGTCAGTGATCACTAAGATCACTTCCAACTGTGAGCCCTAATAGCCTATGATCATGGACAAAAGAAAATTGATAAACATTGATGTTCCCATTGGTGTATTAGGAAAAACATAGTTTTCTGCCCACCCAAAGAGTGGCTAATGTCTGAGTAGGAACCTGGTAGGACACAGCCTGGACTGAATTGACAGCAAAAGAGGGGAAGGGACACATACAGGAGGAACTGCTTGGACTAGAGCCCTGGATAAAGCTAGAACATGATGAGCCTCTGGTACGGAGCGGGGTCCAACTGTGCCTGTGGCCTGCCTGGGTTGATGACAGCCAGGACTTGGGGCTGTGGAGGAGGAGGAGGAAGCAGAAGGAACAGGAGGAGGAAGAGGAGGAGGAGGAAGAAGGATAGGAAATAGTTTATAAACTTCTTAACCAACCAAGCATTTACTATAGTAATGATAGCAGGCAGCACAAGTGCTTTACAAATACCGTCATATCTGATCCTCACAACAACACTGAAGGATAGGTGCTATTACCATTATCCCTATTTTCCAAATGAGGAAACTGAGGCACAGAGAGGTCAAGTGACTTGCTTTGGGTCACACAATTAGTTAGTGTCTGAGATAGGATCTAAGCTCAAGACTATTTGATCCCAACACTTTATCCAATGTGACTCCTGAGCACCTGTTTAAATGTACCAGGGACTGGGCCTGCAAGAGTAAAATGTTCTTTGTCCTTAAGGAGCATAGATTCTATCAGGAGAGATATTATGTTTATGCACACATATGTACACACACAAATATATATATGTATATATAATACACAAACATATACATGTGTATATACTTATACATATGTGTAGTGTATGTATATAAATATATACATACAACATATATACCCACACAACAAAGAAGGCACAAGGTTCTTAACTTAGGGTTAAGGCAGATTTCAAGAGGTCTGTAGACCTGAAAGGGGAAAAAAATGTATCTTTGTGTTTAACTTGATTGGTTTCTTTTGGAATCCTATGTATCTTGTTTTATGCATTTAAAAACGTTATACTGAGGAGGGGTCCCTATTGCTGTGGAAAATAGGGAGTCAGAGTCTCTGAGTCTAAACCTTAGCTGTTTGACCCCAGGCCTCACTTTACTCATCTGTAATAGAAGGGGGCTAGGCCAGATGCCCTATAAGTTCCCTCCCAGCTCGAAATCTATGATCCTACTAATTGATAGACCATTTTCTCATATATGGAGCCTTGTGTCATTCACTCATTCTTCCTAGTTCTGACCTTTGAGGCCAACACATTAAATTCTTCATCAACAGGATAGACCTTTCCATACCTGAAGACACTTCTCACAGCACCTGACACACATTAAATGTTTAATTAATATTCATTTATTGACTGATGTATCCTTAATTATTTTCTTAAATTCAACAAACCTATTTAATGTATAGAATGCTGTTCACTGAGTGGGAGGAAAAGGACAATATAGCTGAAATAAACCATAATTCCTGACTTCATGGAGGTTACACACTGTAAGAAAGCATGGAGCCTTTTAAGGGTTGCCAAAGTAAAATTTGAGGTGACAGTAAAAATGTCTGTGCCTGCATTATCAAAACCTTTGACAAGAATGGTATCTTGGAGGGGAAGGCATGAGCTATTCTGCCCAGCCCAGCCTTTCTCAGTACTGCCGCCGCTGCTAAGCCCCGTGGAGGGGACTAGGAAGGGCCTGATGGCCAAAGGTGCTGCTTGAGCTGACTCTTAGAAGAAGCTAAGAATTATAAGGAGTGGAGGTGAAAAGAGGGAGAATGCCAAGCTCTGGGCATGGACATAGCTAATGCAAAGGTGCAGGTGAGGGGAGACCAAGAGGCCAGTTTGACTAGACCACAGACTGCATGGAAAGGAGTAACATTTAAGAACACTGAAAGGTAGGATAGGGTCCAGTTGTGAAGAAATTAAATGCCAAATAGAGGAGAAGATATTTGATGCTACAGGTAGTAGGAGGCCACTAGGATTTATTGTGTGTGTGTGTGTGTGCACGCACGTGCGACCTGGTCGTGTTCATACTTTAGGAAAATCACTTTGGCAACTATGTGGAGAATGGATTAGAGTGGGGAGAGAGCTGAAACAGTGAGACCAATTAGAAGGTTATTGCAACAGTCTAGGAGAGAGGTGATGGAAGCCTGAACTAGTTTTGATTCTGGATAAGTCTAGAGAAGGGGCTAGCTACGACACGTTTTGGGGTGGTATGGATGACGAGATGACTGACTGGCTATGAGGAAGAAGGAGGAGTAGGAGGAGATGATATCGATGTCAATTGGGTGATTGGAAGGGTGGTTCCCTTAATGGTAAAGGGGAAGATCAGAAAAGGCGTATGTTTTTGGGAAAAGATAATGATCTTAACCATATAACATTAAGTCTCATGGAAAGATAAACTCCATAGGGAACATCATAATAATGTCACAAAGTGAGAAGATCAATCATCTTTATTTAGAGCCTGAGATAACAGCTAGCTAGTTTAACCAGCAGTGGTAAGAGTTTTATGCTGATTGACAATGTTGGGGAGAATTCCAGTAAAGACAGCCCAGAGAAATAGTAGAGATGAGTTTCCATTCATCGTGTTCCTAGGGTTAATGTAAATGTTTTCTCTCTAATAGATTGTAAGCTCCTTGAGGACAAGAGTTGTTTTATTTTTATATTTGTATTCCTAGTACAGCAGCAAGGATAGGTCAGGTTGGTATAGTAGTTAAAGAGCTGACTTCTAAGTTAGGAAGAATTGGGTTCCATTCCCACTTCTGACCCATATTATCTGTATGACTTTGGGTAAGTCATTGAAGGCACTGAGGTGGTGTTATGGATACACACTAGGCCTTGGAGTCAGAAGATCTGGGTTCAAGTCCTGCCTCAGATACTTACTAGCTGTGTGACCCAGAGCAAGTCACTTAACTTCTGTCTGCCTCAGTTTCTTCATATGTAAAATGGGAATAATAACAGCACTTATCTCATAGGGTTGTTGTGAGGATCAAAAGAATTAATATATACAAAGTGCTTTACAAATATTAAAATGCTCTATAAACACTAGCTTTCATTGTTATTATTGATTTTTCAGTGCCCAGGGCAGCTGAGACTGAAATAAAGGGAAGGGAAGGAAATAAGCATTTATATAGTATTTATTATGTGCCAGGAACTGTGCTAAGTGCTTTAAAAAAGCCCAAATACTATCTCATTTGATCCTTATGATAATCTTACAAGGTAGGCACAATTATTTTATATATATAATATTGCTTGATGGTACAGTAGGTAGAGCATTGGGCTTGTAATCAGGAAGACTCATTTTTATGAGTTCAGATCCAGCCTCAGTCACTTACTAGCTGTGTGACCCTGAGTAAGTAACTTAACCCTGTTTGCCTCAGTTGTTCATCTGAAAAATGAGTTGGAGAAGGAAATGGCAAACCACTCCAGAATTTTCCCAAGAAAACCCCAAATGGGGTCATGAAGAGTCAGATAGAACTGAAACAACAAATATATATACATACATATTTATTATATATAAACATTTAACTTTTGAGTCCAAATTCTCTCCTTCCCTCCAGTCCCTTCCCTATCGCTTGAGAAAGCAAGCAATATGATAGGTAGGTGCTATTATTATTCATATTTTACAGCTGAAGAAACTGAGGCACATAGATGTTAGGTGACTTGATCACAGTTAGTTTCTGAGGCCAGATTTGAACTTAGTCTTCCTGATGCTAGTACTCTATCCACTGCACCACCTAACTGCCTCTAAATCATAGGCCCAGTAAAAGAACAAAACTAAAAATAATCCCTAGAATCTAGCACAGTACCTGGCCCTAAGTAGGCACTTAATAAATGCTTGTTGAATTGAATTGAACCAATAATGTGTGAGTTTGGCTAATAGGATTGTCACAAATGACAGAATCATAGACTCTCAGGGATGAAAGGATGCCCAGAAGTCATCCAGCCCAATCCCTTCCATATGACATGAATCCCTTCTATTCCATCCTCATCATAGAGTGTCATGGAATCAGAGAGTTGGAAGGGCTCTTCTAGTCTAACCTTGAATTTGAGGTGCCTCTATCTGCCACACACCCCAAGAGTAAATTTGCCCAGTCTCAGCTTCAAGACTTCTAGGGATGGGTAATTCACTCCTTACCAAGGCCATTTATTTCACAGCTAGGCTATTCTCATTGTTAGAAAATTTATTCTCCTATTGAGCCAACATATTGTAGCGAGCACAAAATGCAGGTTGGTCTCCATGCTAATAAAAGGTCTGGTATAAGGCCTCCCCACTCTGTGGAAGAATGAGGATGTTACAAAGGACAAATCAAGGAAGAAAAAGGACCTATAGAAATACCATATCTGTGTCAAGAGGCTGAAGGGTAGAAGATTGGGGCAGGGAAAAGAAAGGGAAAGAGCAACCAATGAACTTTGGGACTATGTCAGAGATCTGAGTCCTGGATCTCAGGGAAAGAAGCAGCTTCAGTTCCTCAATCTAATTTTAGGGGGAAGAGCTGAGCAGAAGGGCCCCGACCAATTGACTTCCCCCTAGAATGGTTGAATGCAGGGAAGCAGGTAAGATGGGAAAAAAGATGTTATTATCTTAAAGAAATCTGAATAACTCACCAGTCATCAGAGGGAGACTTTATTATTCCTTTAGAACAGTTTTTTGGCCCTTTGACAGTCGGATAACTTTGGGCCCCTTCCCAGAATAATGTTTTTTTTTTAAATGCACAAAATGAAAAACATAGGATTATAAAGGAAACAAATTATATTGAAATAATGTTAAAGCAATATTGTACAATGAAGAACTGTGAATGACCTAGCTATTCTCAGCAATGCAATGATCCAAGACAATCCCAAAGGACTCATGATGAAACACACTATCCACCTCCAGAGAAAGAACTGGTATTGTCTGAATACAGACTGAAGCATGCTATTTTTAATTTTCTTTCTTTTATTTTTTTTTGTTCAAGTTTTCCTGTATAAAATGATTAATATGGAAATGTTTTACACAATTTCATATGTATAAATTGCTTACTATCTCAGGGAGGGGGAAAAGTTGGGAAGGAGGGAGGAAGGAAAGTATAGAATTTGGAACTCAAAACTTAAAAAAAAACCCTGAATGTTAAAAATTATTAAACATGTAATTGAGGAAAAATAAAATTTAAAAAATTAAAAGAAAAAAGTTAATAAAACATTAAAAAGAGTTAATGGACTACAGGTTGTAAACCTCAGCTTTTAGCCTCTACAATCCTTTAAAGAGTCAAGATGGGCTCTCTAAGCAGTTAGTGGATGCAGAGGAGCGCTTAGCATTTTGACCTCTGGCAGCAGAGAAGAGAGCCAACTATGAAGGAAGAACCCAGCTCTTGAGAAGGGATTCCATTTGCCTTTTCCCTCACACCTCTACCAGAAGTTAGTGGGTAAGGGAAGAAGGAAGAGAAGACAGAGAACTTCTCTTATCCAATAAGAGATACTATAACTAGCAGGGAACAGGTCTTTCCCAAAAAGGGAGTCAGGTAGGAGCGAGACTTGGTAAACATGACTGCTCCTGGGTGGCAGAAAAGAAAGTCAACTAGATTCAAGATAGAATTAGCCCTGGTAGTTGAGCTGCCAACTCAACTTAATGTGTTAACTTTTCCCATAGAGGAAGTGTATTCTTGTAGGAGAGTGTGTCTCAGGTTTATAGAAGAAATATTCTGTAGCTACGTTGAAATCTAGCCTCAGATATTTCCTATTTGTGTGACCCTGGTAAGTCACTTAACCTCTGTTTACCTTCCTCAACAATAAAATGTGGATAATAATAGTACTTTCCTCCCAGGGTAGTTGTGTGGATCAAATGACAATGATTATAAAGTACTTAACACAGTTCTTGGCATGTGGTAAGTGCTATATAAATATTAGCTGTTATTATTATTATTATTATTACTAAACAGTCTCAATAACTGCCACCTTGGTATGTCTACTGGTTGATTAGTAAAGTAAAATATACCAATGGGGCAGTCTTGAGCTATAGTTTTAGAACTGCATACTCACAAAATACCTTGAACATAGGTTATTGATCAACCCTGAAGACTCATATCTTGTGTGACTCAAAGTACTTATATGAATTGAGAGGGTAGTCCCAGAGGAGGCACTATAAATCAATTCATAAGTATTATTAAGCATCATACTGGCAGCTAGGTGGTACAGTGGATAGAGGGCTGGGCCTGGGGTCAGGAAGACCTGAGTTCAAATCTGGCCTTAGAAGCTTACTAGCTGTGTGATCCTGGGCAAGTCACTTAACTCTGTTTGCCTCAGTTTCCTCATCTGAAAAATGAGCTGAAGAAGGAAATAGCTAACCACTCTAGAATTTTTGCCAAGAAAACCCGAAATTGGGTCACAAAGAGTTGTATGCGACTGAAATGATTTAACAACATCAAAGCATCCTACTCATGTGTCAGACTGTGCGTGAACTGGGCATGCGAAGGCAAAAATTAAACAGTCCTTCCCCTCAAACAAATAAATAAATTACATACACATATGTACACGCATATTCAGAGCAAATACAAGGCAAAGGATGATAGGTAACTGGGGTGACTCAGTAAAGGTCATGTGTAGGAAATGGTATTGAAGCTGAACTTTGAAGGGAGCTAGAGATTCAAAGAGGTAAGATAAGGATGCAGCGCCTTCCAAGCATAGAGGAACAGCCTGTACAAAGGCCCTGAGATGGGAGAATGATGTGTGTGAGGTACATCAAGAAGGCCAGTTTGAGCGGACCGTAGACAGTGTGCAGAAGAGCCATGTTAGTAAACCTATAAAGGAAGGCTGGAACCAGGGCATAAAAGGGCATTAAGTGAGAAACAGAGGATTGTGGATTTGAGAGAACTTTGGTGCTGTTGGGAAAGTACTGAGCAGAGGGAGGAGGGATAAGTATATCCACCTGACAAGAACAATAGGAGAGTATGTGGTTGTCCCATGGCCCATCTATCTGGGGCATGATGGAGTGCCTCCTGATACTAGCCAAATCCAATGTTGACTACTCACTCCTATAGAGTCCTGTGGGAGGAACAAATGATACCACCAGAAGAAGGCTAGAGAATAATTCTGGGAATTAGAAAGTTCTGGGCAATGAACCAGAGACTCAGGAGCACAGGTGGTGTTTTTATGGGCAAAAAAATGTTTTATGTTTTAAAAAAATAAAGACGGGTGGAAGTGTAGCAGCCACTCATGGGCCTGATCTCTTCGCTGATGAGTATGGAAGCTTTGACTTGTTACTTGTTCCATTTCTGATTTGGACTGGTTCATCCTCCTTAGGGAGCCCATCAGTCCCTTCATCCTGAAGCTCATCATACTGGTGATGCGCCATATTGGTGTGGAATAGCTTTGATTGGCTCTAGCCACACTGCAACTCAGAACTCCCAAACTCAAGCAATCCACCAGCCTCAGGCATGTACTACCATATTTGGGTCATTTTTATGACTTTTCCCATTGAAGATATAAGTTTTAGATGATAAACGCATGTATGGGAAACAAACAGCTGGTCAAGAAGATAGTGTCTAAGAACAGGATTTGGATTTCTGGATGACAGAAATCTGTGTGGCAGATTATCTAATAAGGGCCAGGAAAAATTTATTTGCCTTGGGTACTTTGTCTTCTGCTGTTAGAATGTAAGCTTCTTGAGGGTAGGGCTGTCTTTTTGCTTTTATTTGTATTCTCTGTACTTAGAACAATGTCTGACACACAGGAAGTGCTTAATAAATGCTTGTTGATGATTTGACAACTTCACATCTGTTCAAGAAAACTTTATACTGAAAAAAGGAGAGGGAGGAAAAAAACCTCCCCACATTCAGTACACCAATCTACCAAAACCAGAGACCATAAAGTATAACAGATATAACATAAGAATCAGAATTACAGAATAACAGCATCTCAGAGTTAGAAGAACCTTGGTGGACATCTAGTCCAACCTGACCTGGATGGGAATCCATTCTCCAATGTGTGTAATAAGTGGTGACCCATCCTATGCGTAAAGCCTTCCAGCAAAGGGGAATCTATTACATCCCAGTTTAGCCTGTTCTACTTTGGAAGAGCTCTTATGGTTAGGAAGGTTTTCCTTACAGAGTCTAAATTTGTCTCTTTGCAATTTTTATTCTGTCTCCTGGGTCCAAGTAAAACAAGCTTAATTCCTCTTCCTTGTGGGAACTCTGCAAATATTTAAAGACATCTACCAGACATTTCCCTCTGAACCTTTTCTTAGGCTGAATATACTACTTTTATCAAATGAGTGACGGAGCATGAATAGGAGACCCTTCACCATCTTGGTTGCTCTCCCCTTGACGCCGTCTAGCTTTTATCAATATCCTTCCTAAAATGTGGTACCCAGAGTGAAACAATATATTAGAGGTAGTTTGGTGGGCAGCTGAGTAGCTCAGTGGATAGAAAGGTGGGCCTAGAATTAGAAAGAACTGAATTCAAATTTGGCCTCATATATTTACTAGCTGTGTGACCTTGGGTGACACTTAACCTCTATTTGCCTCACTTTCCTCAATTATAAATTAGAGATAATCACAGCAGGGTTGTTGTGAGGATCAAATGAGATAATATGTGTAAAGTGCTCAGCACAGTGCCTGGCACATAGTAGGCATTACCTAAATGCTTAGGACAACATATAGAATAGAGTACAGTGGAATTATCACCTCTTGAGACATGACAGAGTATGGTGGAATTATCATCTCTTGAGACATAAACATGAAGTCATAACTGGGGTGCCTGGCCAGGCCTTTTTTTCCAGGGCAGGGAACCACCCAAGGATGAAATTTGCCTGAGGATGGGCTATTGGCAGTTAATGAACTAAGGGATAAAGCAGGGGCAAAGCCTGATGGTGGGGAGGGCATAGAGCTGTGGAAGGAAGAGCAAATAGTAGTGCAGTGGGAGTGGAATGGAACCCAAGCTGGAAGAGCAGCTTAATTGTTGCCTGATTTTTTCTTGGGTAGAGACTAAGGTTGGCAGGATTCAGATTCTGGCAAGGTTTAGGGTTGGCAAGGCAGACCTGACCCGGGGTGGGTGAATTGGGCCAATGAGTAAGGTGGCCATTCAGGGACCACCTCACAGCACTTATCTTGCCCCTGCGGAGAGGAGGCCGGGAAGAACACATCCTCCCATAGTAAGACTTCAAGTTGGAGGCAGGGAGGTCACTTCAAACTAGTGGGAAAGTCAGAGGGCAGTGCCTCCACTCCTGTTGGAGGGCTATTGCTTTGTGGGGATACTTTTGGACCCTTTTCCTTTCCCCTTAAGCCCTTCTCTTCCTGGCTTCTCAAACTTTTCTGAGGCCCTAAGTCCCATTTTTGGGTGGGTTTTAGGACTGAAAATATGGTGGGCCCTCTTGGTGGCAAGAGGAGAAGTGTACTTGCAAGGGCCAGGCTCTCTTGGGGAGGGGGCAATATTCCTGCAAGACCCAGTAGTCATCTGTTACTTCTCAACACCATTTGTCCCAGGAGCAGGACAATGGACTCTGGGGCATATTAGAATGTCCGCCATTTTTGAGTAATGATTGTTTCATTCTTCCTGCTTGTAGCCTCAGTACCTAGCTCAGTACCTGGAACATAGTAGATGCTTAATAAATGACTGTTGATTGAAAGACTAATTGTTTGATTCAAGGCAGGTGAGGGAGAGAGCTCCTTAGGGCCCACTGGAGGGCCTTGCTTCCTGGAAATTCCTCTGCCTTTTCCAACTGTAAGATCTTTTCTTTTTCTTGAAGCTCTGCCTTCCCAAGCTGCCCTACCTTTTTTGTGGAGTCCACTGTGTGTATGTGTGTGTGTGTGTGTGTGTGTGTGTGTGTGTGTGTGTGTGTGTGT
>NW_020954751.1:11717948-11747287 GCF_900497805.2 Vombatus ursinus | reverse complement strand
GTGTGTGTGTGTGTGTGTGTGTGTGTGTGTGTGTGTGTGTGTGTGTGGTTTGGGGGGAGTGGGAGATTTGGGCTCCAGGGTATGCCTGGAGGACATGAGTGGTCCCCTTTCAATGCTTAGCTGAGTCATGAAATCTGAAGTTACTTCTCTGGAACTGTTGGTGCCCTCATATTCCTAAGGAAGGCCTCTTGGGTGATAGCCTCATAGCCTCAGGGTGTCCTGGGCTAGCTTCTCTGTCTCCTCCAACAGCTGTCCACTCCCTTGCCTCAACCTGGGATGCCTTTTATGCTGGTTACTCCCCTGGGTATGTTTGTGGTTCCTGAATTAGGTGCAAAAATTCCTTATTATGGTTCTGAGGCCTGGAAAATTGGCTGAACTGACCATTTCTGTCTCATCCTACTAGTTGAATCATGTGAAACAAGAAGCTGCTCCTGGTTTAGCAGATCTCATAGAGACACATTTCATCTTGAGCTTTTCTCTACACCAAAGGGGCCTCAGGCAAGGAGGATCAGTCAATAGGAGTGGGAGTGCCCTCCCTCAGTGTTTTTTTTTTTTTTTTTTTTTTTTGGTTTTTGGTTTTTTTTACTGTTCCCTAATTAGTAAACATCTTAGTGTTACAACCTCTGGTGAGAGAGCAGGAAGGGCCTGTTAAGGCAGATAAAAGAATGAGCCATTTGCAAGGCTCCCAACTTTTCTCCCATTTCACTGCAGCCCAGGGACCATAACAACAGTGATGGCTATTTATTTTTATATAGGCTTTCCCACCTAACAACACACATGGCTGTGTTATTTCTACCTGCATAATGTCTCTCATACCTGTAATGCCTTCTCTCCATTCACCCAGCTCCATTCTGCCTAGGTAGAGGCCCTTACCATTGTTTGTCTATACGATTACAACTGAGTCAGTGGGGTGGCACAGTGGATAGAGAACTGGGCCTAGAGTTAGGAAGACCTGAGTTCAAGTTCAACTGTGTGACCCTAGGAAGCATTAGAACCAGGATCTCTGAGCCCAGGTTTCCAGGTTCCAAGTCTATCCATACTTGACTTTCTTCTAAGGTCATACTGGGCAGTATGTGTTCTCAATTGGACTGTCAGAATACTCTTCTCCCAGGAAGGATGCCACTTCAGAGCACTGACAAAGGATGTTACTTCCAGGATTTGGGACATGAGGAGAAATCTGACTTCTTCATGAAAGTGTTTCTCTTCTAATTCATCCTATATATGATGCTAGCTTAACACTCCTAATGTAAAAGCTCTGAACAACTTGCTCTTCTGCTCAAAATGCAGTGGTCCCCTTTGTCTAATAAATGAGCTCTAAGGCGTTTCAGTCTGGTAATTGAGGTCGTCCAATATCTGGCTCCAGCCTACCTTTCCAGATTTAACTCCAACCAACTTGCATTAATAACTGTGGCCAAAGACATCCTATACATTCCCATCTCTATAATTCTGACAAACATAATTTGTCAGGAATTTATTTGTATACTCTATTTGTATGTAATTTTATTTGCATTTGTATGATTTGTTTGTATGATTACACTGGGGGTAGGGAACTCCAGGTAAGGAAATGCCTTCTACTGATGCAGATCAGCATTGTTGGGCAACAGAAGGCCTTAGAGCAGTGCCTGGAGCATGGAGGGTATGAAGTGATTTGTCTAGGGGATGTCAGACCTGGGGACTCCTTGAAACACTAGGTCTTCCTGATTGAGTATAGCCTAATACATCACAATATCACCCTTTGTCTCAAATAATAGTCATTCTGGTCCAGACCTGTGACTTCATTGGTATGAGGGAACTCACTATTATGAGAACTTTAACCAACCAAATGTTGATCGGTGACTTGTCTATAACCTATGGTTTTAGGTTCAGGAGTTGCCCAGGGCTTGGATACATCAAGTGATTTTTCCCTTGGTCATGCCTCTATTTACTATGACATTCTGCCTCTCATCAATAATGATAATGATAATAATAATAAATCATATTTGTATAATGCTTTAAGGTTTGTTGTTGTTTTAGTCATATATGACTCTTTGTGACCTCATTTGGGGTTTCCTTGGCAAAGATACTGTTGTAATTTGCCATTTCCTTTTCCAGCTCATTTTACAGATGAAGAAATTGAAGCAAACAGGGTGAAGTAGTAACTTGTCCAAGGTCACACAGCTAGTGTCTGAGACTGGATTTGAATTCAGTTTAGTCTTTCTGGCTCTAGTCCCAGCACTCTATCAGTGCCACTTTAAGGTTTAGAAAGCATTTTCTCCATACCATCCTGTAAGTTAGATAGTGTAAGTATTATTTTGTTTTATATAAAGGTTAATTAAATTGCCCATGGTGAGAGTTAGCATATGTCAGAATTTGAACCTAAGTCATCTGACCCCATTCCAGTGTTTTTATACACTATCCCATGCTGCCTCTCTTTTCCATGCCCATCACTAACTCTGCCTGCTAAGGCCCTACTAGTCTTTCATGACAACTCAAATCATCTGTTTCCTTTCATGGAGTCTTACTTGATTCTTCTCCCTTGTACCCTCTCTCTCTCTCTTTCCATGATCCATCCCAGCCAGAAGTGGTCTCTCTTTCACGTGCTTACATAGACTTTTCTATTTTTTATATTCTAAATGGTCTTGTAATTATCTGTGTTCAGGTTTTCTCACCACTAAAAGATCCCAAGTTCCTTGTGGGGAAGGACTGTGCCTTATGGATCCATGATCTTACCCAGCAAAGAGTACAATCTGAATAAATGGATGAATAAATGATCCAGTCCTATTTTGTGACTCACAGGAGTGCTAAAGCTTCCCTAGCACCTGACTAACTGATAATCTACAATCCACTTACCTTAATGGCTTTTGCTCTGTTGATCAGCCCATCTCGTTGAACACTTCCAATGAGCAGATCCACTTTCACCCTCAGAAATCGTTGCAATGCTCTGATTGGAGTCTCTTGGAGATAGATGCCATCAACCACTGGTCCCCAGTAATGAAATGGGCCACTTATTGCCAGGAGCTGGGTTTGGGGATTGAAGAGATGTGACTGTTTATTACCACATAGTCACCAGGAATTCACTGATTCAGATTTTTACAGCAGAGTAGAGAAACTTAGAATTGGAAGGAGCCAGTTAAAATCCCACCTTCTACAGGAAGCCTTTCCCAATCCCTCTTAATTTGAGCACATTCCCTGTTGATTATTTCCAATTTATCCTGAATGTACCTCCTCTGTACATAGCTGTTTTCGTGCTGTTTCCCTCTATAGAGTATGAGCTCCTTGAGAGCAGGGACCATCCTTTGCCTTTCTTTGTATCCCTAGCACCTAGCACAGTGCCTGGTACATAGTAGGTACTTAAAAATGGATATTGACTGTCTGCCTGCCTAGAAGAAGCCAGTTCCTGGAGGGCTGGAACTAGGTCTTACTGATCTTTTTATCCTCTAGGTGCTACCATAGGGCATTGCAAATACTACCTGCTTAATCAATGTTTGTTAAAAAAATGAATGGATGAAGGTCAGCCAGTTGCCTCATTTTTGTAGATGATGGAGCTGAGGTCCAGTACTTCACACAAGGTCACATAGATAGTTGCTAGCACTAGAAGCCAGGTCTTTAACTATCAGCCATTTTTTCATTATATTTCTAGCTCAATAATATGAGCCCCCTTAAAAAAAGAGATTCATAAATTGTTGGACTTTAGATATGTATAATCCAACTCCCTCCTATTACAGATGAGGAGAGATCAGTTAGGTGAAATGATTGGTTCAAAGTCACATGGATATTAGGTGTAAAAAACAGAGCAAAACCCCAGGTCTATGGAATTCTAATCCAGTGGTTTTTCCATTGTAACATGCTTCCTTCCTTAGTATATTATTAATGTCATTGAAACCCTCTGGGTCTGAGTAGCTTAACTGGCAAAAAAAAAAGAGTATTGCATTGTGGACTAAAATTAATGTTATTTTTTCAAGATGACACAGAAATATGATTTTATTAGTAGCAGCCACTCCCTATGAGGAAGCTTTCCCTACCAATGCAGATTTGCATAGATGCCTGGGAACAATGAAAAGATGGGGCACTCCCCCAGGTGTCACACAGCCACTATGGGTTAGAATTCAAGTATTCCTGACTCCAAGGACAGTTCTCTATCCATTGGGCCACATCTTTTTTTTTTCCTTTCAAAGAGAACTCATTTTGGGCATGCAGCTTGTGTTCAGACCAATGCAATACCCCAGGTCTCAGTCTTAAAATTCTGCAAGATCTTCCCTACTTCCTCCTTCATTGCCCACCTTGGTTTGAGCATCATTGAGGATGTCAGCAGGTTTCTGGCGGAGGCAGGACATCATATCACTATAAGGAGAGGTTGGACAACTGACTTCCTGGGCAAGAGCTGCTGCCTGCTCTTGAGCCCTTTTCTGGCTAATTGCTGCTGCAGGAGAGAGCACCGAGCCACCCTAGAAGAGAATTCAGTTGTATTGATGATCATAAAGTATTCCTAGACCTATAATGGATGAAAGGGTAAACGAAAGAGCTTTGTCATCAATCATTCACATTCAGAACTCAATACCACATAGATCTGTAGATGTCTCTCAAATCTGGCTTGCATGCAATCTATAATCAGTGTTAATTTTCAGTAGATGCCCATATATTTATTCCTTTTCAAAGAGATTTTATTTTAAGGGTGTAACCTATAGTCAGACCAATATAGTATGACAAATGGACCTTACATGGAGCAGTTGGCCCCCTCAGACATCATGCACCAAAAACCCTGCTTGACTAAAATTTCCCCTATTGACATGCTTCAGGGACTGAACAACAACATATGGGAGGGAATCCAACAGAAATATATATAGACACACAAACATAATACAATGTGTATACAGAATGAAGCAAAATTTGAGGAAATAATGCTAATAACTGGGAGTTGGGGGTAGGATGAGGATCATAAATGGCCCTGTGTCAGAGGTGGCATTCAAGATGGGATTTAAAGGAAGCCTGGAATTCAACTATCCAGAAGTGAAGAAGTAGCTCATTCCAGATAGGGCACCCCATTTCTGCAAAGGCAGGAGATAGAAGGTGATGTATATATGGGGAAGAGCTAGCAATCCTATTTCATTGGAATAAAGAGTGTGCGAAGGGTATCAATAAGAAATAAGACTGAAAAGCTAGATGAGAGTCACCTTGTGGAGAAATTTAAATGGGAAGCTGACTTCCACGACCTCAGTTTACTCATCTGCAAAATGAGGGGTCAGATTAGATGTCTTCTGAGGTCCCTTCCAGTCCTAGGTCTATGATTTTATGATTCCATGATTTTATATTTTATCTTGGGGGCAACAGGAAACTACTGGTCAGATTTGTGCTGTAGGAATAGTAATTTGGCAGAGGTGGATTGGAAGTGTGAGAGACAAAAGGCAGGAAGTTCAATAAGGAGCCTATTGAAATAGTTTAGGTAGAGGTGATGATGGTCTGAACGAAGGTAGAGATTGTGTGAAGGGAAAGAAGGAGATGGTTTTAGAGATGCTGTGGTGGTAGAATCAATAAGTTCGGGTAACAAGTCAGTGTGCCCCCAAAGCAGGTTGGTACGCTAAGTATAATTGAATGCTATAGACCCCATGACTTGTAAATTCAGGTGAGGTCACTTGGGGCTGGAGTTGTCAGTGAAAGATGTAGAGTTAAGAATCTATATGAGTGTGTACCTAACGGGAGAAATGGGGTGAACAAAGCAGAGAAATGGGGATGTGTATGTTGTATTTTAAGAACAGTAGGGTACAATTGTTGGGGCAAAGGGTTCATATAGGTGGTGAAGGGTATTGCTATATCAGATTGGAATTGAGTCATATCGGGCCTTGAATACCAGGCTAAGGAGTCTGGATTTGACTTTTAAGCAATAAAGAACCATTGTGGATTTCTGAGCTGAGAAGAGATGTGATTAGAAAGAATAAATCAATCAATCTGGGTATATTGGGCTTTAATTAATGAAAATTCTTGATGCATTTAAACTAGGATTGGATTTACACCCAATTTGTTAGGAGCACAGATGCTAGAGAACAGGAGGTGTGCTTGCAAGATGTCATAGCATTTAAATTGAATTTGGGTCCTTTTAAGATTATTCATTCTAAGGATATAATGTATTACAATTAGCCTCTGTGATAGCACTCTTTTTTTTTTTTTAATTCACCATACTAGAAACCAAGGGAGTTTTATGTATCCTGGTGGTATGGTGGATAGAGTGCTGGCTCCAGAGTTAGGAGAAACTGCGTTAAAATCCAGCCTCAGATGCTTACTAGCTGTGTGACTCTGGGCAAGTCATTTAACCCTCTTTGCCTCAGTTTCCTTATCTGTAAAATAAGCTGGAGAAGGAATTGACAAACCACTCTAGTATCATTGTCAAGAAAACCCCAAATGGGGTCACAAAGAGTTGGATGCTAAATAACAATAGCAAAGGGCATAGGAAGAGACAGGCAGAGCCAGACCTGATAATAGGATCATAGATTTAGAACTGGAAGGGACCTTGGAAGTCATCTCTTCCAATTCTGTCCCTTTATTTACAGGTGAGAATACTGAGGCCCAGAGAGAGAGTGGTGGAGGGGATAGATTTACGCAGGGTCACAGGTAGCACATGTGAAAGCTGGAATTTCAACCGGGTCCCTGTGACTACACACTCAGTGCTTTTCATTAAGCCATTACTCCGGATGCATTTCCTCAGCTGCCTCTGCTAGTCCTCCTAGCTCAGACACTGGACTTCCCACAAAAAACCTGAGACAACATATTATAGCAGGAGATGCAGTTGACTAGGAGCCCAGAGATCTGGGCATCCTCCTCTGACCTTTATAGCTGTCCTTCCTCTAGACAAATCTCTTTGGAAAATGAGAAATTGAAGACTTCACCTTCCTAGGCCCTTGGATTTATGATTCTATGAATAATGCATATATTGAGAGAGATTTCTTACGATAGATTATATATCTTCATACATTATCAAATGCCTACAAACCTACTGGCAGCTATTGGTACAGCCTGATTAAGACAGCTATAACAGGTGACACAGTTCTTGAGTTGCTGCTATATTCCTTTGTAAGAAACCATACATTCTGATCCATCTTTTAAGGGAGGGAAGGAAGGAAGGAACGAAGGAAGGAAGGAAGCACCTTCTAGGTGCCAGGTACTGTGCTAAATACCTTACCAATATTATCTCATTTGTTCTTCACAACAATGCTGGAAAGTGAGTGCTATTATCACCCCCATTTCATAGATGAGGAAACTGAGGCAGAGAGCAATTAAGTGACTTGCCCACAGTCACACAGTGAGTAAGTGTCTGAGATTGGATTTGAACTTAAGTCTTCCTAACTAACTACCAGCCCAGTGTTCTGTCCCCTGTATTCCCTCGCTGGGAAGAAAGAATGAAAAGATTCAGAGAATGTTAAAGGTGGAAAAGACCTATCCTCAACTCTATATTTCATACATGAGAAAAGAGTCCTAGAAAAAGAAAACGATTTGCCCAAGGCCACATGGCTAGAATCACATCACAGCATTTAGAAGTGGAAGGGGCCTCAAAGGCCATCTGGTTTAATCAACACATTTTGCAGATAGAAAACAGGCCCAGATGAGGTAAAGACACCTTCCTTTTGAAGTTCCCTCTGTAATACATAGCAGTGGTTTTGTAGTGACTCCCCCTGCCTTCTCTCTCCTCCCTCATAAAGAAGAAATATTTCCAGCTATGAGATAAATCTATTTCAGTTTTTTTAGACCAAGGGATTTTAAGGTTTTTTGAGTGTCATGGACCCCTTTGGCAGCCTGATGAAGCCCATGGACCCCTAATCAGAATAATGTTATTATATTTACCCATGATCACAGACTCCCAGATTAAGAATTTCTGGTTTAGATAGAAATTCCAAAGATTCCTGCTTGGTTTTCAGAACTGCCAGCATGACTAGCTATAAAATGTTTTATGTCTTTAGTCCCATGCAAAAGAAAGTGGGAGGATTGCAAAACCACATTCCATTGCGATAAAGGGTCCATGCTAATGGATAGCCTAGACAACAACTCCCCACCCACATGAAACACGGTGGCTTTAGAGTCTAATTTAAAGACTCCAGAGGTGGCTGATGCTTAAGACCCCAACAGGCCATGATTGGGAGCACCAGAAAGCATTTTCAGTGTCTGACCTTACTTCATAAAACTCTGGGACTCGTAGAGGCTAGGATGTCAGAGCAAGTCCCTTTATTACCAATTATTTTATGATCCAGCTGTGCTGGCCTCCTCATTCCTCACACATAATGTTCCATCTCCTGTTTCTGAGCTTTTGCATTGGTTGCCACCATGTCTGGAACGGGCTCTTGCCTCATCTCTGCCTCTTAGAATCCTGGCTCTCTTCAAGACTCAACTCAAATGCAGCCTTTTGCAGGAGACCTTTCCCAACTCTCCTTTCCAAGGCTTTCCCTCTGAGATGTCCTTCATTTGCTTTGTATACATCTTATATGTACCTATTCCTTTACATGTATCTCCTCCTCTGGAATGTAAACTCCTCGAAGGCCAATCCTGTTTGCATCTTTCTCTGTACCCTGAGTGCTGAACATAGTGTCTGGCACTCAGGAGGCACTTAATAAAATGCTTTTTGGCTCTATGACATATCAGTGTCTAGAACAAAGAATATTAATGCTGTTCGACATCCTCCGACTCAACCTCCTCATGATCCAGATAAGAAAACTGAGATCCAGAGAGAGAAAAATGACCTCTCTTGCCCAGTTGCAGAGCTAACGAGAACAAGAACTCAGGGTTCCTGAGTCCTAGGCCACGGATTCTTCCACTATGGTACTCTACCCTTCTGTCCTTTATGGCCAGCACAGCCCACATTCTATTTTCTTTGTAAGCATGCAGAGACTTTTGAGAATGAAAGGATTTATATTTTGTGTGTGTGTTTTTTTTCTCTTAAAAAGAAAAATTCCCAGGAAATTCAAGGTCAAAGGAAATTCCAGATCCAGATAACAGTCCTAACCTCAAAACTTCTGAACTAATCACAATATAGGGTAAACTAACCTACTTTTAAGAAAAAAACTTAAACATTAACCATCTGAGAAGATATAAATTCTAAGACAGGTCTCCTGAATTTTCATTTCTCTAACTATACTGTGTAAAGCCAGGGTTCCTGATGAGGAAGTGGTTAAAGGCATTGGCTTGCCTGATTTCACTAAGCCACTAAAGAAATTTCCACTTTCACAGTTACTTTGAAAAAAAATATAGAGCCTCATATGAGAAAAGTTTTGCAAAATACTGGAACAAATCCTGGGTTTAGACCTGGGTTCATAACCCAGATATCACATTTACTAGGTGGGTGAATTTGGGCAAAGTCATTTTACTTCTCTAAGACCTTAATTTTCTGATCTGTAAAATGGGGATAATAATATTTTACCATGTACCTCATAGGATCATAGATTTATAGCTAGAAGGAGCCTTTAGAGGCCACTGAGTACAATTTCCCTATTTTACAAATGAGGAAACTAAGATACGGAATGGTTAAGTGACTTGCCCAGAGGGACAAAGCTAGTAAATAGATGAAGCAAAATTTTAGTCTAGGTCTTAGGAGTTAGGACTTAGATCTTAGGTCTTAGGACTCCATATCTAATGCCTTATCCACTATTCCATTTGTAAAAGACAACACTTTACAAATCTTAAGATGCTACGTAAGTGTGAACTGTTATTGTTAGCCTATTTTACAGATGAGGTAACTGTGACCAGAGAGTTAGAATCTTACTCAATTGCACATGGATAATAAATGGCAGTGTCAGAACTTGAATACTAGTTTCTTGATTCAGTCCAGTATATTTTCTCCAATAATCTGTTGCCCTGTTTTCCCTCTTGTCCTCCTGATGTGCTTCAAGCTTGTGAACATGAAAATCTTTATGATTCTGTCACTTAAAATACATTGATTGACTAATAACTTCCACTTCTATAGAGTTTTGCACTTTGCAGTGTCTAGTACATAGTAGTGTTTAACCAATGCATGTTGATCAAGGAAGCAACAGCTTCCATTTTTACAATGCTCTAAAGTTTGCAAAATACTTTCCTTCTAGCAACCAGCTGAGGTCTCTAGATCCAGTCTGATTGGTTGTACTTTACATGTGACATCAGACCTTTCAGTATCTGTTGGAGGAAAGCCATCAGTTCTTCAGCCCCTGAAGCATACATCATCTAAAGTTGACCTAGCTATCATATGGCATTTGTGTTTCCTCTAGTTTCTGGGCCTTAAAAATAGAACAGAATGGAACCACATTTGCTGACCACGCTTTGTCTCTTTAGGGCTTCTGGGGCCTCAAAGATAAAAGCATCCTCAATTAACCACATGGGTAGCCACCACGGGCTTCCTGTTCATATACTTGATGATATCCTAGGTAGCAGATGGTAAAAGTTAAAACAGAAGCAAAAGACATATAGTCACTTCAAATGCTTGAACTATTATGGGAGAGTCTAGGATATTGTTGCTTTCATAGGTAGCCAATGGCAACTCCTTTCCTGCTAAAAAGTTATACTTTTCAACTAGATGGTATTCTCCTGGAAGGCAGGGACCATGTCATTCATTCTTGTTTCCTCCAGCATCAGGAAAAACACATGATACAGATTAATAGCTCGATACACAGAAGAGATTGATTTATGCTTCAGGGAGGGGTTGATGTACTTAATTGAAGGCCTAGCTTAATGCTACTTCCTCAATGAAGCCTTATCTAATTCTTTCAGCGGAGTTAGAGTGATCTATGCCACTTTAGTCCTCTCTTAGTGTTTAGATTGTAAGCTCCTTAAGGACAAGGACTGTCTTTTGTCTCTTTTTTAATCCCTAGTGCTTAGCACAATGTCTAACACATAGGAAGTGCTTAATAAATATTTATTGATTGATTGTGTATGAACCTCTTCCCCATTACCTCTTGTGCTGGCTACTTGCCTCCATACTTGATCACCCTACTCCATTGTAGACTAAGAGCAGGGATCATGCCTTGTTCTTCTTTGTAATCATAAATAGAATGGAGACCAAATGAAGTTCCTTGAGTATCCTAATCACAGATTTTCAGAGCTGAAAGGAATCTTAGCAGCCCTCTAGTCCACCCCACACCCAGAAAAGAATGCCTATTATAATAGACCCAACAAGGGGCCTTGGAACTTTGCCTAAAGACCTTCCATGAGGGGGAGTCTATTATCTCCCTAGATGGTACAGAGTAAGCCTTAGTAAGAGCTTTTCAACTGAATTGAATTGGAATAGGGAAAAGAGTCATGGATATGGGATCAGTGCATCCTGGCTCCAACACTTAGCCCTATAACCATGGGCCAGCTATTTCACCTCCCTGAGACACATCTGTCTCATAGAAATGTTCACATTCACACTAAATACCTCACAAGACTATGAGTTAAGCCATTTCTAAACCTTAAGAGAACATATAAATGTAAGTAACAGTTTCTATAAGACAATTAGCTCCACAAGAGCAGGGACTTCTACCAAAGATTCATATTTCTTTCCCAGGAAGGAAGAGGATAAACATTTTATATAGTGCCTACTATGTGCCAGGAACTCTGCTAAGTACTTTTTACAAATATTATCTCATTTGATTCTTAGAGTATCTTTGTG
Organism: Vombatus ursinus; assembly: GCF_900497805.2. Lineage (NCBI taxonomy): Eukaryota > Metazoa > Chordata > Mammalia > Diprotodontia > Vombatidae > Vombatus > Vombatus ursinus. The sequence goes on along the minus strand of NW_020954751.1, from coordinate 11,735,709 downwards.
AAGTAGGTGCTATTTTACAGTTGAGGAAACTGAGGCAAACAGAGGTTAAGTGACTTGCCCAGGGTCATCCCGCTAGTAAGTGCCTGAGGCTGGATTTGTTCTCAGGTCTTCCTCATCCTAGGCCCAGTGCTCTATCTACTGCACTACCAGCCACCCACACATTGTTCCATAAAAAGCATGTGCCTAATGCATTGTTGTTGAATTAGTTATTAATTTGCTGATGAAATGTCAACATTGAATTAATTTTATAATTCTATAAACACTAAAAGAGTAGAATGTAGCACTAAATATTGTATTACTGTAGAGGCAGGAGAGATGACTTTGGACTGAGGTGATCAAGGAAGAATGTAGGCTTCCTTCTGGGGCTATTCAAGTATTCCAGAATCTCAGAGTTGGGAGTGACCTTGGAGACCCTCAAGTCCAACTCACATCTGAACAAGAACCCTTCCTATGCCACACCTGATAAGTATTCAGTCAATCTCTATTGGAAATCCTCCAGTGGCATCCCATTCCTCTTTTGAACAATTCTGATTGTACTGGGTTTAGATGGAGTGCAGCAGTGGGGATGGCTGGAAAGGAAAGTATAGTATTAGCCAAGACCCAGAAACACGAATGAGCAGGGCTTGGTTGTTCTGAGAGTGTACAGACCAGCCTGGTTGATAGAGAATTTTCTACCTTTATAAAGTCATTTATAATCTTCCTTGACCTATATGTTCAGTTACTATCCTACTTTATCTGACAGTCTATATTGTAATAGACCTTCCTTGAGGCCAGAGATTATGCTTTTAGAAAAAAAAGTAACACTGAGTCTCCTTATCTGTCCCAGGCTGGACATGCAGTGGTCACTCATGGCTTGATTATTCACATATTCTCCTTGCCAATTTGGGTAGGTTCACTGATCCTTAGGCATCCTGATGCACCCTTCCCCTTCACCCCAAAGATTAATCTAGTAAAGTATTTAGAAGGTAGATTGGGGTTAAAGGAGACCAGGGTGAAGGAAAGCTTTCTTGTAGTCTAAGCACAGAGTGATAAAGACCTCAAGTAGAGGTCTTTTGAAACTCTGTTTCCCTACTAGAACATAAGTTTCTTAAAGGCAGGCACTGTCTCAAATACCTAGCACCTGGTATTTAATAGGCTATTACAAACACTTTTCCATTCCATTTCAAGTGACTCAGATGAAATGATTTTCTAAACCCAAGTAGAATAAGGACCATAGGATTGTAAAGGAAGAGGTGAAAGGGAGAGACCTTGAGAAAGAAAAATCAGTGGAACCTGGTGTCCATGCATAAGAATTGTAGTTTTGAGATAGCTATCAGAGGTGAAGGAAATATTTGTCACTAGGGAATTGAGCAAAGGCATTTCATTGACATGCATGGAGATTGAAGCCCATTTCCCACAGGACAAAATTTAAAATCCTCAATCTGACATTTAAAGATGTTCACAATCTGACTTCCATCTCCCTTTAAGTCTTACTTGATAATTATTCCTTCTTATGCATTCTTTTTCAGACTTTTTTCAGACTTTTTCAGACTTTTTCAAACTGGTCTGTTAGCTATTGGCCATGTACAACATTCCATCTCTGTCTTCCATGACATCTTTGAACAGGTGGTCCTCCATTCCTAGAATACCACTCCCTCCACACTAGAATCTTTTGCTTCCTTCAAAATCCAGCTCAGTTGCCACCTACCTCACAGAATCACTCCTGATCCTCCTCTCCCAACCCCAGCTCTTGCATCCCGTTACACTTACATGTTGCTATATCGGTATAGATGGTGGATGTACACACCATCAGAATGTAAATTCCTGAATGGCAAAGACTGTTTTGTTTTCATCCTTTAATCCCTAGTGATTTGTTAGCACATAGTAGTCACTTAATAAATATTTATTGAATTAAATTAAATGGAACCTATCCATATCTTCCCAAACCTATGCCAAATTCAAGCCCCACCATCAATCATTAAGCTTTCCTCAATTACTTCCCTGATGCTAGTAGATCTCACTGCCTTTGAAATCTGATTCTGCTTTTCATCTGAACCACACAAGTTAGTACTTAATTATAACTTGTCTCTTACATTGTGGTTTCCTTTGGGTTAATCTTGTCACTCCAGCTCCTTGAAGGAAGAGGCCATGTTTTATTCTCGATCTCCCCTCCCCCCCCCAAAAATCTAGCATGGAGCTGGTTACATAGAAGGCACTAAAATCATATTTTTTGATGAATAAATTTAATGGAAAGAAATAGGCTAATGAAAAGTCATAGAATGGGCTGCCCAATAACTCCATTCACCATTCCTGTCACATCTTCCTCTTCTAAACAGAAGCTCCCTTTCCTGATCATGGTTTTCTATGTATTGTCTACCTTATTTCCCTATTAGAACATAAGTTTGTTAAAGGCAGACACCGTCTCAAATACCTAGCACCTGACATTTAATAGGCTATTAAAAATAGTTTTCCATTCCATTCCAAGTGACTCAGATGAATTGACTTCCTAAACCCAAGGCATTATTATAGTTCTCTTTAATGTTTCCATATTTAAAATCTTTTGCCTTCCTGATTCATAGAAGAAAGAGTTTTACTATAATTTGCAACTCTTACATCTTGGCAATACTTTAATGGGACAATGGTAATTGGTAAAACTTTAATCTTGGAGTATCAGCCTTAGGGCTTAAAGATATTTGTTTTCCTATATTTACTTAGTGAAAATTCTTGGTTTTCTGCACCAGTTTTATTGTTTGTTTGAATATAAAATTGCAGGGGACTTGGGTAATACAAAAAGGGTACTGGTTCTCCTTATCCTTTTTTTCATGGGGGCTAGGGAGTGGAAGCATTGAGAGTAGATGGAGCAAAGACTGGAGTGAAGAAGAACCAAGTTTAAGTCTAGCCTAGACACTAGCTGAATGAGCCTGGGCAAGTCATTTAACTGTAATTATTCGCTCCATTTTCTTCATCTGTAAAATGCAGGTATTAAGTAACTGTAATTCTTATCTATTTGGAATATTGCAAGGATCAAGTGAGACAATGCATGCAAAGTATTTTAAAAAACCTATAAACAAATACATCAATTGTTGTGGTTATTATTATTATTATTATTATTTTATTCTTCTAATCTTTTTTGATGATTCAGATAGAGATGATCCTGAGAAAAATTATTCTTCTATCAGGTCTATTTACTGATTGACTTTCTGTCATTCTTTCACACTTCATGTTCTATGAACTACTACACAAATGGATAAAATAACTACCTTTTATAGCTGCCTAAAAGTGTTAGGATATTAGCTCACAAACAGCGTCCTCAGCACAATTTCAATTGCAAATAGGACAATAGAGATAATATACACTTTGTCTCATTCCCATATCATTTGATCTTCTCTGGCAGATCTCTATATCTTTAAACCATTTTTATTTCACGTAGCTTAGAGATTATGAATACATAGTATATTGACATTTATTAAAAACTTTGCTCTCAAGTTTTTATGGATCGGTGTTATGTCTTGGTGATAACTGATATTATTGACAATTATTAATATTGTAGTCCAAGCATACATGAGAGACAATCTTGGTCTTCCACTTACTAGTTGTGTGATCTCAGGCAAACCAGTTTCCTTCTCTAAGTCTCAGTTTCCTTATTAATAAAATGATGTTACAAATAAAATAAAATGGATGAGTTGATTTCTAAGGTTCCTCAAGCTCTAAAATTCTAGGCGAGTCCCATTTCCTAATAATGCCTTTCCACTGAATTCAAGAAATTTTAAGTGCCTACTGTGTGTATAGTCTTGTGCCAGATGTTGAGTATACAGAGATGATATAAACTAATAGATGCACAACTAACAGTAATAAATGGTAGACTGTGCTGATTGTGAAGGTGAGGTACAGACAATGTTCTGAGAGAAACTGGAAGAAAGGAAGATCACTTTCAGTTGCAGGGATAAGGAAATGATTCACGAGGGAGGCAATTGTTCCGTTGAACCCAGAAGGGGGCAGAGGAGGAGGGGAGGCCATTCCAGTCCAGTTGAATGAGGGTGGGCGAGGGAAGAGAATAAGCATTTATATAGCACCTACTATGTTCCAGGCACTGTGCTAAGCACTTTACAAATATATCATTTGATTCTCACAACAATATTATGGGGTAGGTGCTGTTACTTCCCCCATTCTACAATTGAGAAAACTGAAGCAAACTTAACTAATTAAGTGACTTGCTCAGGATCACAGCTAGTAAGTGTTTGAGGCCATATTTGAATTCAGGTCTTCCTAACTCCAGGTGCAAAGCTCTATCCACTCTAGATGGTTTAGGAGATGGGAAAGAATAGGAAAAGATTAAAGGATGGTCGATAATCCAACTTGCTGGAACACAGAGGATTTAAGGTGGGAGGAAAATGAACTGAGGCCAGAAAGAAAATAAACTTTTGAAGAAAAATGTTCAGGATCTAAATGAATGAATCTCTAAAATGGTAGAATGATAGGTTTGAGTGTAGAAAATTTTCCACAGGGGACAGTGAGATAAGAATAGAAGAAGGGAAGAGTGGGATTAGAGTGGTAACAGACTGGAGAATGACAGATATATTGAAGCATAGAGTATGATGTGATGGAGAAAAGTTTGAGAAGACTCAAACAGACTTCAACTTCAAGGATCTGTGATTTCATTGGCCAGGCAATCCCTCCACCAGTGCAGATGATAACCCCCGGACTCAGAGTCAGAAGATGTGAGTTGGAGCCCTGACTGCCACTAAACAACTGTTATTCCCCTTGGCCAGTACCTTGGGCTTCATTGTCTTTATTTGAAAAATGAGAATTGCATTAATCCCAAAGTTCTTATCCTTTTTGGGGGGTTCTGGGCTTCTTTGGCAGTCTATTGAAACAGATGAATCCCTTCTCAGAATAACATGGCATTGCCTATTGTCATAAATGAAGCAAATGCTAAATTTCACTTACATGTTAGTGAAAATAAAAAAAAATGTAATTTTCTCCATCCAAATCTGCAGATACCTTGAAATCTATTCGTGTACCCCAGATGGAAAACCCTGTCACTAAAAGATCTCTAAATTCTTTCCAGCTTTAACATTTTGTGCTTCCATAAAGATTGATGGTACATATCTCTATGGCCCAAACAATTAGCCACCAAGCATAATAGGTACTTAATAAGTGCTTGGTAGGCTGGATGGGATTGGATTGTCTGATGGCCTCACTCACAAATACTCAGAATCTCAGTGATGGTAGGGACCTCAGAGGTCTCTTAGCCTAATTCACACCTGAACAAGAATGCCCCCTGCAATATTCCCAAGGAATAGTGACCTTTTGTTTCTGGTGAGGGACCTCTCTGAACTTTGCTGGGCTGGTGCTCAGGTAAAACCAGAGGTAGGATCTAAAAGGGTCTTGGATACTGCTGGCACAACCTTTGGGAACTCAGGTTCGCCTCCATTTCATGATGAGACTATGGCAGAGGACTTTAGTAGAGGGAAGGCACACTACCAGTGTTCAGTAAATATTTTGTGAACTTCATTGTTCAAAAGTTTGTTAGAGTGAGAATACAGAAGACCTGGAATGCCAGAGGTGTCTATATTCTCTCAGTATTCTCACTGGTTCTCCTCCATGCATGAGATGCTTTTTTTTTTCTTCCCTGTCATTCAGGTATCAGTTAAAATCTCACCTTCTACAGGAAGCTTTCCCCAATCCCTCTAAATTCTAATGTGTTTATTTCCCTTTTATCTTGAATATAGGTTGCTTGTACATATTTGTTCATATGTTGCCTCCTCTATTAGACTGTGATCTCTTCATAGGCAGGGACTATCTTTGAACTTTCTTTGTATGGACCAGCACTTAGCACAGTGCCTGGAACATAGTAGGTGCATATTAATGTTTATTGACTGACTGAGGTACCCATGTCCACATTATAGGTATAGGCCCAGACAGAAAGAGAGATTTTAAATTTCCTGTTCCTTCTCTCTTTGAAAGTTCTTCCAAATAATGCTTCTCTTCAACTTGACAAGTGGAAAGTACACTTTGGTTCAGTTTAGCTCTATGAAAAAAAATTAGTCTGCTAACCCAGCAAGTCTGTGCTCCAAGTTTCTACAGACTTAACGGAAATGACTTTTTCCACCTGTCACAAATATTATGTCTAATTTTCCCAGTCTCTTACTTGTTTATACATGGCAGTCAGAAATACCTTGTATTAAAATGTCTAATTTTCCAGTCACATTGGAGTTTGTTACATGTGCCAAATTAAAAAAAAATCTCCAATAACATCACGTGTGACTTTTAAGTAGGTGACAGTCCTTTTTTTATACCAAGGGACATTTAATCTATGTATTTTTGATTTAATGCTCTTCTCCTCCTTTCTCTAATTTATGCATCAAATATATGCATACTTCCTGGAAGAAATTATTTCATAAGAGTAAAAGAAGGAATCCCTTTGTAAATAATTTTAGGTGACTGTGTTAATACTGTCTTTCTAGACAGGGTGATCCATGTTATTCTTCTCTTTTTGCTGTTGATATATTGGGCAACACCTTGGCGAGTATCATTGCTGGAAGGAGGATCACATGGTTGAAACCACAGTTCGAGCAACATAGTAAAGTTCAGCCCCATTCATTTATGAAGCATCTATATGAATTATACCAATCCCAAATTATGGAAGCTCACAGCTTGATGGACAAAAGAGGTCACGTAGGCCACCCCCTCCTTGAACAGAAATCCCTTCTACCACATTCTTAAGAAGTGAGTAGAGTGTCTTTACCTCAAGACTTCTAATTCTGGTTAACTGATTATTTCCCAAAGGAACTAATTTTATTTTTGCACAAATCTAATCATATGACAAACCTAATTTTTCTTTCAAGTGTTGGCCTTTCAAACACATGAAGATAGATATGCGAGGCCACCTTATGTTTATGTTGTTCAACTTGTCATCTTGACATTCTACATTAGTCTTTTTCCAAAGAATCCACAAGACATCCTCATATAATTGTTGTCCCTAACTTTAGGATAAAGAGACTGAGAAAGAGAGAGGTTTAATAAATTTATTCAGTACTTTTTGGGGGATATCTTCTTTGACATCATCATGATGTTAATTAATCCAATTTAACAAACATTTAGTAAACTCCTACTGTGAACTAAGCACTATGGCAGATGCTGGAGATTCAAAGGTAAAACCTAAGTAATCCCTGTCCTCAAGAAGCTTACATTTCTATTTGGAGAGTTATTATATTAATCCTATAGGCATACTTAATACTGTAAATGTTTATTATATTATACATTGGAGCCAGCATTTATATAGTGTTTCAAAATTTGCAAAGTACTATATATATGTTATCTCATTTGATCCTCATAAGCCTATGTGATAGATGCTCTTCTGTACATCTCATCTCCTTTGTAACACTAGTCTCTGAGGACAATGACTGTGTCTTATCTTTTTGTATCTCTGTAAGTCTGAGTCCAAATCTGGCCTCAGACATTTACTTAGCTGTGTGACCCTGGGCAAGTCACTTAATCCTACTTGGCTCATCTGAAAATGAACTGGAAAAGGAAATGGCAAACCACTCCAGTATCTTTGCCAAGAAAACCCCAAATGGGGTCACAAATAGTCAGACACGATTGAAATGACTCAATAACAACAACAAATTTCAGTAAACTGGAAAACAATTTAGAAAACAGCTATTCAAACTCCTTCATTTGTAGATGAGGACACCAAGGTCTAGAGGAATAAAATAAATTGTTCAGGATCACACTACTGGGTCAGAGAGAGAACAACACGAATGATTCTTGAATGGAATTTGTTGACTTAGCATCACACAACGACACAAGGAGACACTCAGGTTTGAAGTCTGTTTTCATGATCGCAAATCTAGGACTCCTATTCCTTTAAGCTATAAAGAGATGAAGGATACAAATGAATTACCAGGGAGACAATGAAGTTGGGTTTTTCCCTATTATTTATTCTTTTATGCTGTTTCATCTCCCACCACTGTTCATTTGTACCAACCATCGCTACTCCCTACCTCCCCATCAGCCCCTAGTTTAGGAATACCCTCTTCATCTCCTCCTCTTAGAATCTTGATCTTTCTTCAAGGCCTGTCTTAGTTTAAGGTCGAACTCCAGCATTAATGCTTCCATTAGATTTTTACTGACATGCTCCCCTTCCTCCTATCCGTAGGGTATTTTTGGACTTTGCAAAATACTTGTATGTAGTAGGCTTAAAATAAATGTTTGTTGAATTGAATTAATAGCTCAACCCAGGTGCCACCACTTTCTCCATGAAACCTTCCCTGATTTTCTTAATTGTTAGTGAGGCTCTCCCTCTTGAAAATATCTTACATTTTAAAATCTGGGTATATACATTGCGTTCCCCTCTTCCCCCCCCCAAGTTGAATTCTATTATTTCTACTAATTACATATTTATAAATTACTTTGTATGCATTATCCAATTTAATCACCCCAATCCTGGGAGACCTATCCTAGACAATGAGGCAATTGAGTCTTAGAGAGTAACGTGCTCGTAATGTAGTGACACCAGTAATGTCTGAGACAAGATTTCAACCCAGGTTGTCCTGCCTTCAAGTTCAGAACTCTATCGATCAACCAACAAACATTTTATTAAGTGCCTACTCTGTATCAGACACTGCGCTAAGTGCTACGGGTACAAAAAGAGGAAAAAGACAGTCTCTACCCTAAAGACTTAACAGATAACCAGATTTAAACTTGGTTCTTTCTCTTATCTCAATCTTAGTAGCAAATTCTGTTTTGGACATATTGAGTTAAAGATGTCTACTGGACATCCAATTTGAGATGTATGAAAGGCAGTTAAAGGTGGGAGAGTAGAGGTAAGCAGAGAGATTGGAGTAGACAAAGTAGATTTGAAAATCGTCAATATAGAGATGGTCATTAAATCCATGGGAGCTGTCCATTAGTGCCTGTTGACTTTCTGAATGTAAGCTTTTTGAGGGGCAGGTACTATTTTGCTTTTGTGTTTGTATTCCAGTGCCTCACACATAGTACTCATAACTAACTGAATAGTTCATTTAATGAATTGAATTGAATCATAAAAAACAAAAAGAAAAAAAAATATGAGAACCATAAGGAAAAAGGAAGAGGTTCTCCCAACCAAGACAAAGTTTTGGATAATTACCCTGCCAAACCTTTTGTTGAATTGGGTTAAAACTTAATCTTTGATCTGAGAATTTCACAAGAAACACTCCCCCACCCCATCAAAGATAAAAGAGCAAACTACAACAACAAGCATCACCAAAAACAAACAAACAAAAAGCTTCTGTGAGCTAAAATGCAAGAATCCTTTGGTTCTGCTTTTGGATAAAAAGGTGAAGGTCAAGGGAAAAAAAGACAGTCCACATTCCAAAAACACAATTCCACTGTGTAGTGGTTAAGTTCAAGCTGTGACAATAAGCTTGTTCCTGTTGCTATTTGGTCTGGATCTGCTGGACCATAGACTAGCACTACATCAGACCCCCCTGAACCAAGCCTGGACACTACTGCCATCCCCCCACCCTCACCCCCCAGCCCTCAGCTTCTGGACAAGATTCTTCTTCTTTTTTTTTTTTTAAAGATGGGTTCACAATTCTTCCGTGCAGCAATTTTCCATGGGTGTTACCACTTAATATAGTTTTTGCTCAACATCACTTGCAATCAAAGCATATGTGAGGTTGAAGCACTCACTGCAAATAAGATTTTCAGCAATTGGATAATTGCTTCCCTTTTGGATGAGAATCTGTGAGGAGACCCAGGAGTGACCAAACCTTATGTTTTCCCCCATGCAGAACCGCTCAGTGAACTTTCTCTTAGTTCTGGAAGTAACTTTCTAAACAAAATATTGGTTTGATTAAACCATGATGGCTCTTTCTTTTTGTTTTGGGTAGGCATGTATAATTTCTCACACCAGCTCATTAACCTTGTCTGGAGGGAACATGCAAGGAATGAAAAAGAATCATCATTTCACACACACACACACACACACACACACACACACAGAGGGAGAGAGAGAAATGAGATTCTTTCTAGTTAGGGTAATATTTCATGATGAAATTTGATTTTTGTTAGGAAGTGGTTTTCACTGGGGTTTGAACAGTTCAGAGCCAGAACAAGAAGGGGCCTTTGGTCCCCTTCTGTGCCTAAGTCAGCATTGTTCAGGCTAATTAGCCATGATTTGATGGAGGAGGAGAATGTGGCAGTAGATTTCACACCTACCCAGTATGGAGAATTGAGATCTCACTATTTGAAATTAACTTCAGGACCTATTTTGAGAATATTTCCTATAACTTTGGGTTTTAAAACAACAACAGCAACCACCACAATATTAACAACAATATAAACAACAATAGCACAAGAGATTACAGGAGGATGGCCCCAGTACTCCAATGGTCTGCCTTGTAATTTCAGAAGAAACTGAGGAAGGCCTCTAGCACATTGGGTAGGAACCCCCCCATGATGAACTTCTGGGATGATACGGATAAGATCCACATAAGATGGGCAGGGATGGATGGCTTGTCATCTGTATCTTTGGAAGGAGCTTCCAAGTTGATGAGACCACAGAGCCATTTAAGTATTTAAGATAAATACGGTGGAGAAATACTAATTCACTACAGAACTCTAGACCTCAATGATATGATAGCTTTGTGTTATTCCTTATACCTTTAAAGGTATTTTACCAAACTAACACGTGGGAGGATCCTTTAATGGTCAGGTGTTTTGACAGACTTATTTCAGACTTCGTAAATGATATTCTGCACTAACTTCTCTTAGAGATTCTACTGTTTCCCCCATGAGATTATGTGTTCATTGAAAGCAGGAACTGTCTTTTGTCTTTTTTTGTATTCTTAGAGTTTAGCACAGTGCCTGGTACAGAGTAGGCACTCAGTACATGTTTATTGACTGGCTGATAATATAAGCCACAGACCAATGATCCCAAAAGGATATTATAACTGAATGGTGGAAATAAAAAGAGAAATGCAGGTTACTAAAATACAAATGAAAATGTGATAACTACATAGAATTAGGTTCAGAATTAAACAGAAGCAAGAGAGGAGACTGGATTGCCTTAAAGAATTTGCAAAACTCCTTTCATATCCTGAAACTTCTCCTGGAAAAAAAATTAATAATTAAAAAAATTAGATAACAATATTCTATTTGTGTTATCCTGTAGTTTTGAGATGTGGAACACAAAAATCTCCACGGGAGTAAAAATTAATATCACACTGTGAACTACAGAGAAGCCCATGAAGCTGTATCCTTTAACTAGTCCCTTCTCTATGGCCTACAAACATACCTATGTCTCCCCCATTCTCAAAAAACCTTTACTTGATCCTCCCCAACTATCATCTTATATCTCTTCTGCCCTTTGAAAAGAACTTCTACAATAGGTGTCTCTAGTCTCCTTTCATTCTCTTCTTAACTCCTTGCAGTCTGATTTCTGACTCTATCATTGCACTGAAACTGCTCTCTCCAGAGTTACTAATGATTTCTTAGTTGCCAAATCCAAAGACTTTTTCTCAATCCTTATTTTCTTTGACCTCTCTGCAGAGCCTGAACTGTTGATCATGCTCTTCTTTTTAATACTTTTTTTGTTCTCTGGTTTGGTGGAACACTACTCTCTCCTAGTTCTCTTTCTACCTAGAAGACCACTCTCTGTCAGACCCCTTTGCTAGGTCCTCAGCCAGGTCACTCCCTCTAACCATCAGTGTCTCACAGGATTCTGTCCTGGGCCCTTTTCCCTTTTTCTTCTATACTACTTCACTTGGTGATCCCATCAGTTCCCATGGGTTTGATTACCATTTCTATGCTGATGATTCTCAAACCTACTTTTTCTATCCCAATCTCTCCGCTGACTTCCAGTCTCATATCTCCAGCTGCCTTTCCGACATCTCAAACTGGATGTCCAGTAGACATCTTAAACTCAACATATCCAAAATTACTCATTATCTATCCCCAAAACATTCTCCTCTCCCCTTTCCTGTTAGTATAGAGGGCAACACTATCCTCCCATCCCTTAGGTTCCCAATCTAGGAGTCATCCTGGATTCCTCACTATCTCTCATTCCCCATATCCAAGCTGTGGCTAAGGCCTTTAAATTCGCTTTTGCAACATCTCCTGAATAAATAAAACCTCTGATGCAGGCTATCATCACCTCGTACCTGGATTATTACACTAGTCCCCTGGTAGGTCAGCCTGCTTTAAGTTTCTCCCCTCTCTCCATTTAGCCACTAAAGAGATTTTCCTAAAATGGAGGTCCAATCATATCATCCCCTACTCAATAAACTGCAGTAGCTCCCTATTGCCTACAGGTTCAAATACAAAATGCTCTGTTTGGCATTCAGAACCTCCACATCCTAGCCTTCTCTTACCTTTCCAGTTTCCTTATACCTTACTCCCTGTCTCATACTCTTTGATCCAGTGACATTGGCCCCCTAGCTGTTCCATGCAAAAGACATTCCATCTCTTAGCTCTGGGTATTTTCTCTGACCGTCCCCTATGCCTGGAATAATCTTCCTCCTTATTCTCTACCTGCTGGCTTCCCTGGTTTCCTTCAAAATGTCATCTTCTAGAGGAAGCCTTTCCTATCTCTTAAATGTTAGCTATTATTATTAATAAATAACTCCTTTTTTTTTAACAACCTACAAAGATGGAGATACCTGGGATATGACTTCATACTAAATACTGCAGGCAACCTTGTCAGATTTCAGGGAGGGCCCAGAACACATATTCATATATATTGGAGGTGGGGGAGGGAATCTAGGCAATTAAAAATAAAACATCTCCATAAAAATCTAATTTTTGAAAAAGAGGTAGGTCATGGAATAGTCTCACCTAGCAGTTTGTCCTGTTCAAAAGTAGAATGAGCAGGCCAGCTTGGGACCTAGTGAGTTCCCCATCACGGGAGAGCTTCACAGGAAAGCTGGGTGATCATTGGTCAGAGGGATTGTTGAGGGGATTCCTTCTCAGGCACAGTTTGTGCTATGTGAGGCTTTGAGGTCTCCCACAATTTGGAGATTCTATGATACAGCTCAATGACCTTTGTCGTATGTGGTAATACATCGAAAGGAAGTGAGTAGGGAAAGTTCTGTTCCGAAGGGCAGTGACCTCTGGGAAGCTAGCTGACCTCATTGTCAACTGCCCTGTTACCTGGGGCACAGCTGAGATATAACCTTACTGACCCTGAGTCTGTGTCTTTGTTTGGGGGCAAATGAATCAATTAGAAGCTAGATGATCACATGTCAGGGATGTTGTGAAGAGAGTTTCAGCTCAGGTAGGGGTTGGAAAAAGTAATCTCTGAGGTCCCTTCCATCTCTGCAATTCTATAATATAAGTGAATAAGTTTAATGTAATAATACACAAAGGGGAAGTTGTTATAAAAAGTTATATTCCAAAATGCAATGACTTCGGAGAAATGAGCTGACCTCATTGCTAATTCACGTGCAAGTTGGACACGGTATGATCTAACTTAGCTGATTTCAGGTCTCTGTAAGACAGTTGAGCAATTCAGAAACATGAAAGCATAATGCAATTATGCAATAATGTACAAACTATAAGCAATAGGCAAATGAAAGTTATATTTTTCCTTGACCTTCTGCTCCTTCCCCTCAAGAGCACAGTCTGTTGGTTGGTGCAGCACAAACACTCTGTAATTTTGTCATTCGAGCCTCCTCCCTATGGATGAATTGAGTCCATCTAGGGGATACCACATTACCACATCCAATCTTTGGAGGTTCTTTTAGCAGCAAAGATATGAGATAGCAATTTCCCATCTCCAGAGGGAAAAAAAAATATCAGCACAACTAACATTTATGAAGTCCCTACTATGTGCCAGGAACTGTGTTAAACACTTTACAAATATCATCTCATTTGATCCTCACAACAACCTTGGGAGGCAGGTGTGATTCTTATCAACATTTTTACCATTGAGGAAATTGAGGGAAAGAGAGGTTAAGTGACTTGTCCAGCATCACACAACTAGTGTGGATTTGAACTTAGTTAGGTCTTCCTAACTTCAGGTCCAGTGCTCTAATTCGTTGAGTTATTTTCCAGTCATAAATACTGTTTCTTTAGAGAAGACTTCAATTTAATTCAACCCACATTCATTTTGATTCAACTCAAACAAGTACTCATTAAATGCTAGTCTATCCAGTGAGGTCACGTGCCTGTCCCTAACCCTAACCATCTTCAAAGAGGAGATGCAAAGATAAATGAGACACAGTCACTATCTTCATGTAGCTCAATCTAATGTGGGGTTACAGTACATATACACATACATAATTATACTATAAAATGGAACATGATAAAGACATAAAGGCGGCATTATTACGGACTTGTTAGATTATAAGCAGCATGAGGGTAGGAACTATTTTTTAAAAATGTATCATCTTGGGGCAGCTAGGTGGTACAGTGGATAGAGCACTGTCCCTGAAGTCAGGAGGACCTGAGTTTAAATCCGGCCTCAGACCAAACACTTGACATGTATTAGCTGTGTGACCTTGGGCAAGTCACTTACCCCCGATTGCCTTACTAAAAACATGTATCATCTCCCCCATACGTCATACAGAGCCTTGCCTATAGTTTTTGGGTTTTTTTTTTTGGGGGGTGAGGCATTTGGGGTTAAGTGACTTGCCCAGAGTCACATAGCTATTGAGCATTATGTGTCTGAGGCCGAATTTGAACTCAGGTCCTCCTGACACCATGCCACCTAGCCACCCTCCTTTGCTATAGTTTAAATTTAAATTGTGTTGTTGTTGAGTCATTTCAGTTGTGTCTGACTCTGTGTGATCACATTTGAGGTTTTCTTGGCAAAGAGACTGGAGTGGTTGGCCATTTCCTTCTCCAGCATAATTTTACAGATGAGGAAACTGAGACAGACAGGTTAAAATGACTTGCCGAGGGTCACACAGCTTGTAAGTACCTGAGGACAGATTTGAACTCAGGTCCTTCTGACTCTGAGGCTAGTGCTTTATCCACTGTGCCACATAGCTGCCCTTAAATTATATTACCTGACTTTAAATTGGATTGCTTATTTTCAACTAAAGGGATAAGGGAAGGATGCATAGAAAAGGTGATAATTGAACTGGGTATTGAAGGATGGGTGGGATTTCAACAGGCTTGAGGGAAGAGGTAGAATTTGAGATGGGTCTTAGGGTCAATATCTTGAGAGATCAGTCTTCAGAGGAGAAGGCATTCCGGGGGGAGGTTTTAGGTGAGCAAAGGCATAAATGTGGGAAAGTCTGAAATGTGTGCATTGGGGTAGAGAATGAGGGGAAGAATAAAACAGCTTGGTTTAAGTAGAAGATTTATATAGGAGAATAGTGAGACATAAGGCTGAAGAAGTAGAATGAGATTAAATTATAGAGGGCTTTAAATGTCAGGCCAGACTTTATCCTTACAGGCAATGGAGAGAGTCATTGAAAGTGTTGGAGCAGGGAGTGACATGATCAAATCTGTATTTTAGGAAGGTTTATCCACCTGTATGATCATGGGTAAGGCATTCAATGCCTCTGGGCCCCAGTTCCCTCATCTGTAAAGTTAGTATATCAGACTAGAAAGCTTCTAGAGGCTCTTCCAATTCTATGATTATTTCTTGTCTTTGTATTCCTAGTATCTTACTCAGTGCTTGTGTATAGTAGGCACTTAATAAAAATGTTCATTGAATTGAATCAAATGACAAGATAAGACCCCAGGTCAAGAATATCTGCCACATGTCTAACAATAAGTGTATAAATAGGTCAACTATATAATAGACGTTTTCATAGTAGGCTCTGTTTTGGCTCTAAGACACCCAAGTAGGGTTAAGGAGTTAAGCAGCAGGTCTAGGATCCAAATCCAGGTTGACTGACTCCAAACCCAGAAGTTTTTCTACTATACCATGTGGTTTATTAATCACTAACAATGTGCAAGGTGCTATGTTAAATTCTAGGGCTACATAGATCAACCATATAGTCTCTGTCCGCAAGAAACTTTCAGTCCTGATGAGTGTGGGAGTGTGGTATGTATGGGAGAATAGTTTGTGAGTGGGGCAAAGGAGGAATCCAAAGTGTGCTAGGAAAAATTCGAGAAGAGAGAAATGACTTTGAACTGTGGGAGGGAAGAAAGCGACCTTTAGAAAATAAAGAAGGATTTTAAAAAGCTAAGATGAGGAGGGAGGATGCTCCAGGCATGAGGGATTGCTTGTGTGAATGCATAGGAATGGAAGAAGGTAGGGGAATCAGAATCATAGATTGAGAGCTGGAAGAGATCTGAGAAGTCATTTAGTCTAATCTCTTCATTTTAGAAGCCAAGTGACTTGCTTGAGGTCACAGGGATCATACATACATACATACATACATACATACATACATACATATATACATCTAACGCCCTCATACCCTCTTAGCCTCTCTTGCCTCCAATCCATCCATCTAGATCCTCTTAGGCAGGGCCCTCTCCTAGCTACTCTCTTCACTGATAATATCTTCCTTCTACTCAAGATGTATAGCATCCACAAGTTTTCTCAGCCTCAGCCTCATGTGCCTCAAACCATTCTAACATCATTGACCCTTCCCATTCTTCTTTTACCAAGTCCATTAGGACCTCCATTTATAAGACTGATGATGGGTAACAGGAATAACCTCTACCAGATAAACTGACATTGTCTTTTCAGCCCTTTTCTAGGTGTTGTAGTCTCGGGATCTCCCTATAGTTCCAATCTTCTTATACTCTATTCCCTTCTGTGAACTCTATACTCCAACCCTACTGGCCTATTTGCTATTCTTCCCACATGACACTCCATATCCTGATCCCTTGCTCGCTATTCTCCTATGTCTAGAATGCTCTCCCTTCCAATATCCTACTCACAGACTACTTTAACACACAGCTCAATGATCACTTCCTCCAACAGGCCTTTCCTAGTGCCTCGGTGGGGATCCAGTGCCATTGTCCTCTCAGTGTTACCCCCCTTCTTTTTTTTGTATTTACCTTGTGCATTCTGATTTAAATATGTTGTCTTACTTCTCTTCTTTCCATCCCCATTAGGATGTAAGCTTCTTGAGAGGAGGAACTATTTTTGCTTTATCTTTGAATCCTCAGCATTTAGCATAGTGCTCAACACATAGAAAACACTTAATAAATGCTTGTTGCTTGACTGATTTGACCTGTATTTAAAATTGTACTGCAATAAATATATTTTTCCACTGTAATTACTATATACCTATATATATATACATATATATGTATATATAAAATTTGCAGACCTGTGATTTCATCAGTGATGGGAACTCTTAGTGTAGAATCTCCCTCCAATGATTCAGACTGGCAACCAATCTATAGCTTAGTCTTAGAAAGAGCTGCCTGAAGTTAGACATGGGGATGCACACCTGTAGATCCTGCTCTTGGTGAGGCTGGGTCTGGTGGATCATTTGAGCTCAGGAGTTTTCATCTGCCATGGAACTAAAGCTGATCAGGTGTCTGAACTGAGTCTGGTACCAGCATGGGGAGTGCCCTGGAGCAGGGGACCACCAGGCTGCTTAAGGAGGGTTAAATGGAGCAGGTTAAAGTTTCTGTGCTAGTCAAGAATGGGACAAGGCCCATAAGTGGTGGTTGTATTTTAAACCAGGGTGAGATAGAGAGACCCAGTTGGTAAGGGAAAAGAAGGGAAGAGGAGCAGCTAGGTGGCGCAGTGGATAGAGCACCGGCCCTGAAGTCAGGAGGACCTGAGTTCAAATCCGGCCTCAGACCAAACACTTGACACATACTAGCTGTGTGACCATGGGCAAGTCACTTAACCCTGATTGCCTCACTTAAAAAA
>NW_020954751.1:11642320-11717848 GCF_900497805.2 Vombatus ursinus | reverse complement strand
GGGGAAAGGAAAAGAAAGAAAAGTAGAGGAAGGGAAGGGAAGATTGGGAAAGGGAAAGGAAGGGAAGGGAAAGGAAGAAGGGAAGGGGCAGAGAAAGGAAAGGAAGGAAAGGGAGGGGAAAGGAAGAGAAGTGAGAGAAGTGAAGAAATGGGATAGAAAGGGAAGGGAAGGGAAAGGAAAGGAAGAGGAAACAGAGGAGAGAAGAGGAAAGGAGAGGAAGAAAAAGGGGAGGGGAGGAAAGGAGAGGAGAGGAAAAAAGAAAGAAAAGTCACTTGGAGTATTGAGAGGTTAAATAAAAATAATAATAATAATAATACCTAATAATACTATATAGCATTTACTACATGCCAGACACTATGTTAAATGTTTTACAATATTATCTCATTCAATTCTCATAACAACCCTAAGAGGTAGGTGCTATTATGATCCTCATTTTACAAATGAGGAAACTGAGGCAACTAGAGGTGAAGTGACTTGCCCAGGATCACAAAGCTAGTCTGTCTCTGGGGCTGGATTTGAGCTCAGGTCTTCCTGACTCCAAGCCCAGCGCTCTATACATTGTGCCACCGAGCTGCCCAAATGACTTGCTTCGTTCAGTTAGTATGTATCAGAGGAATGACTTAAAATAGGATCTTTTTAAATTTCAGGCCAGCCTTCTATCTATTATGCCATAGGGTCTCTCTATAGACTCATTAATTCATAGAATATCAGAGCCGAACAGGGCTTTGGAGGTCACCTTCATTTTACAAATGACACGAGCCTGGAGAGGTGAATTTACCTTCCAGAACAACTCAGATAATTCTATAACCGGCTGCCTTTTCTTCCACATTAAACTACATACAGCTTCCTTAAGAACAGGAACCTAGTCTTTCACAAGCCTTCCTCCTACCCCACAGTCCCTGGGACAGTGTTCTGTACGTAAGGAGGAACTTTGAAATCGGCGTTGTTTGACAGCCTGAACAAAAGTTTCCATTTTTTAAGTGTAGAAGCAGTCTTCCTGCTTTTATTTTGACTTCACAAATGGCAAGTAGAGTTTCAGAATGACTCGCAGTATGAAAACCCAATGTATACTTTGCCACTTCAGCCTGAGAGTAGCAGACCTGGATACCCAGAAATGAGCTAGATGGAATCCTTCCCTTTCTGAAATAGCACAGCCCACTGTCTGCCTCTCTGATGCACATTTCCTAGTCTCATTTGTGTGAGAATTGTTTGTGTACACGCCTCATCTTTCCTGCCCTGCTATAAGTTACTTGAGCACGGGAGCCATTCTTATTTGTCTTTGTATGTCTTCACCCTCAATCCTTGCTATCGTTGCTAGCCACTTATTCCAACTCTCATTTTACACACAAGGAAACTGAGGCCCAGAAAGGCTAATTGACTTGCCTAAAGTGATACAAGTTGCTATTGTGGTAAAGCCAGAATTTGAACTCACTTCCCCTCATTTCCCTACTAGCATGGAATTATGGTATCACGGTTGCCTCCTGCCAAAAAATTTTATTTTCTAACATTCTGTGGTCTAAGGTGCTTCCCAGCTCTTATGTTCTATGATAGCTGGTTCTATGAATAGCCACTGAATATAAGTATCAAGATGATGGAGACATACTTAGCCTTTTTCTTAAAAAAAAATAACCTCTAAGATAATTTAGCTTTAGAGAAATGACTGTGGGAAGGAAGTCTGATGGAGTAGGTATAAAGTAAGTGAATTGCTAATATTCCATGAATGTTGAATAAACTGGGAGGTTAGCAGGCCCAGGTTCTACCACTCACTCTTCCACTAGCTAGCTGTGTGGCCTAGGTAAGTTCCTCTCTGAGCAGATGGTATCTAGGGTTCCCTTCAGTTCTAACATTCCATGATCTGATGTCCAAATCCTCAGTCACAGCACAGAACCTGGAAGCTAGAAGCCCAGGTTCTGTCCCACTGTCAAACTCTCTAGTCTTGAGAAAAGTCGACTTCATCTCCCAATAGTTTCAGTGTTCTTAAGGTCCAGAGGCTGCTTCCCAATGGACTAGGGAAGGCAGGTCATGAAATCATATTCATAAAGCATCCTGACACCACCAACATCCAAACAACTTCAGAAGAACAAAGGATGAGTCATCTGAGACAGCTGCATGGGCAGGCTCTGTCTTGGAGATGAAATTTCTGACTAGCGTTTTAAACCTTCTCTAATAAAAGTTTAAAGCAGCAGAGAAGAATGGAGCCAAAGTTAAGGGGATCTAGGGTCTTAACCTGGGTTGAGCCCCTCCTTAGCAGGAGGACAGCAAATGTATTGTTAAATTGGGAAACTGAGAAAACAGAATTGACCGCTGACAGCCGCTGCCTAAACTCCTTTTGCTCCCAGTTTGATCTGTCTCAGGGACCCTGTAATGGTGCCTTTTATTTTTACTAATTCAGTATTTATTGCAACAAGTTAATGCCCTTTTGATTATGCACACGGCATATTCCTGTCTGGAACCCAGCTGGCCATATGTTCTTCCAAAGAGTTGCTGTAAATGCCCGTCTTTTCCCATGTCCTTTCAGAGAGAAGACGCAAAAGTTTCATGTGGTTGCTAAAAACAGGAACCCAGGCTTCTGCAAACACATCGAGCCTTCCTTATTTCTAGCAGAGGAAGTATGCGGCCTGTTTGGCAACTGCCGTTCTACATGATAGCATGAGCTTCATAACACACACCAGGGCCCCTCACCACAGCCATCATTCAGCTGGTGCAGCGGCAGCTGATGGAGATTGAATGACAGCGCTGCCTGGCTGGCTAGTTACTACTTGGAGCTCATGCAAAGAGTGGAAGCATGCTCACCGTTTAAAGGTAACCTTCCACTTCTTTGGGCACAGGGAGTGGGGAGTGGGTTAGACCTGTCTTTTCTAGGGTGGGTGGGGGTAGAGTAGCTATGTTTCTGTCTCCCAGAGAGCACTGGGCAGAAGTTCTGCCAGGGCAGGATGCTGAACGTGAAAGCACACAGGAGACAGAAAAGCTGATTTAGGTTGCTGGGATGGCTTGACCTAATCTCAAAATGTTAGAACAGGAATAATGGACTTCAGGGATCACCTAGTTCAACTCATTCATTTGATAGATGAGGGAACTGAGGCCTGAAGGGGTAAAGTGACTTAAGGTCACATAGCATGCGACATTAGCTAGAACACTAGACTTGGAGTCAGGAAGTCCTAGATTTAAATCCTGCCTTGGACGTTTCCTACCTGTGTGATCCTGAGCAAGCCATTTAAGCTCTCATCCCTCAGTTTACTCATGAGGGAGTTGGATCTGATGGCCTTTAGGGACACTTTTAGCTCTAAACTTACGGCCAGATTTGAACTCAGGAAAATGAGTCTTCCTGACTCCAGGTCCAGTGCTTTATCAGTTGAACCACCTAGCTGCCCCAGTCCACCTGTAGGATATCTCATTAATTAATTTATCAGAACTATGAGCTAAGTCTCAGCTATGCTGATGGAGTGATCTCAGGCAAGTAATATTCCATCTCTGGGCCTCAATTTCCTCATTTGTAAAGTGAAGGGATTGATTGACCCATATGATCTTTGGAGATCCCCTAGTTTTAAAAATCTAAATGCTAATATTCTATGCTCTAGGGCCTCTCCCTGATTTGACATGCAACTTGTTCCAATGATCACGTCCTGCCCCACTTCTAGTGCCAGAGGACCCAGGGTGGATCCTGGAAACCCAAGGTTGTTGAGTAGGAGGGATAGGAAGAGTTGAGGATGATGACGCTCTAGAGCATAAGCAGCAGGGTGAGGAGATATCTGGGAAATTAAACCCTGAATCCTCAGGGAACAGAGGACAGATTTTGGTTTCTTCCCTTATTTCTGGTAAACTTTTTTTTTAATCTTACCTTTATTCATTCATTCATTCACATAATAATTATAATAATAATAGCTAGCATTTATATAGAGCTTACTATGTTCCAGGCACTGTGCTAAGTACTTTACAAATATTATCTCATTTGATCCTCACAACAACTCTGGGAGGTAGGTGCTATTTTTGTCATTTTACAGTTGAGGAAACTGAGGCATTTAGAGGTTGTGAATTGCCTAGGGTCCCTCAGTGTCTGAGGCTACATTTGAACTCAGATTTTCCTGAACTGAGACCCAACACGCTATCCACAGGGCTCTATCTATCTATTTATCTATCTATCTAATCTGTCTGTCTATCTATTTCTATCTATTCATCTATTTCTATTTTCATAATCTTTCTAGATATGTGTCTACTTTCTGGCTGCAGTAAGTAGAATCTAGTGAATCTCACTGACTCTTCCTTCATGAAGGAGAATGATATGTCAGCATGACCTTTCATAAAATCTTCGTGCTAGAAGATTGCTGAGAATTTAGCTACTCTAATCCTCTGCCCAGAATTAAGCATTAATTATGATTCTGTGATACTGTAGATAGAAAAGTTATAGAAGGTTATTTTGAAAGTTACACTTTTCCTTTATTAATCTCTGAATTGTCTTAGGAAGTAGGGTGGCAGAATAGCGCATGAGAAGAGCAATGGATTTAAACTCAGAAGTCCTGAGTGTGAATCCTTGCTTTTGCCTTGCAGGTGTATTACTCTGGGCCAGTTAATTCACCCTTATGAGCATGTTAGACTAGTTGATAAAGTGCTTAGTCTTAGAATTAGGAAGACTTATGGTTAAATTCTGTTATTTACTAGCTGTGTGACCTTGGGCAAATCACTTAATGTCTCTGGGCCTTGGTTTCCTCAAAGAAGGGATTGGACTCAATAACTTCTAGGGTCTCTTTCAACTCTAAATCTGCAATCTTATGATCCTATGACTTGATGAGGGGCGCTAGGTGGAACAGTGGATAGAGTGCTAGGCTTGGAGTCAGGAAGACTCATCTTCCTGAGTTCAAATCTGACTTCAGACACTTACTCGCTGTGTGACCATGGGCAAATCACTTAGCCCTGTTTGCCTCAGTTTCTTCATTTCTAAAATGAGCTGGAGAAAGAAATGGCAAACTGTTCCAGTATCTCTCTCAAGCAAAGCCCAAATGAAGTCACGAAGAGCAGGACACGACTGAAATAGCTAAATGACAATGACTTGATGACCTTAGAAATCAATGATATTCCACCTCTAAATTATGATATCCCATTTCCTCCTTAAAATGAAGTACATAAAAAAAAGACTGGCTAATTTTGATTCAGTTTAATTTGGATCTGGTTAATTGAGACTTCCCAGGACATTTTTCCCCTCCTAGAAGCCTTTTTTTAAAAGAGTAATTAGAATGCAATACAATGTTAGATACTAATTTGTATGTACATTAAAAAAAATAGTTGTAAGATCAAGCTCCTAAGAAGCTAGCATGAAGGTATTCCTTGATAGAGGCAAAAAGTAATCATCTCTCATCTCTAGTTATGTCTGAAACATCACAGTATCCAGAGTTGGAAACTACTCCCAGAGATCTCCAAGTCTATTTCATGACTGGACAAAAAACTTCTACAACACATATGAAGAGTGGTTATCTAGTCTTTGCCCCCCCCCCCCCACAAAAAAAACTCTAGTAAGGGGAACTTATCTCCTGAGGCAGCCTGTTCCACTTGGGGACAATGCTAATTGCTAGCAAGGTTTTCCTTATGTTAAACCTAAGTTTATCCCTTAGAAGAATACTTCAGAATCAAGTTGTAGGCCAAATCTTAGCTGAGGCTGTCTTACTTACAATCCAAGAAGTTTGTTTAAGGGAATGATATTTTTGAAAGACCTACATTGTGTCTTGCTCTGTGAATTCTAAGCTTTGTGATTTATCCATTAGGCAGCTTCCTTTCATACTGGGGAAGTTAAAAAAAAATAAAAAGAAACTTTTAGTAATATCTGTTGCAATCCAGCAAAATCTTCTCATGGGAAGCTTTTTGTGAAAGGTATTAGATGTATTCTGAATAACAAGAAAACCTTTTGAATAAGTAGCATAAAGAAAAAAATGTTGAGGACCATTCTGTCTCTTTGGTGTTATTAAACCTGATAGTAATTAAACATATGATAAATATGAATAATAATTTAAACATATAACAAACATATAAATATAAATGACAGTTAAACATGTAAACAAATATTAAACATAAACAATAATTTGGTTAGGTGGATTCTGAATTGGTTGAGTAGCCAGGGCTAGAGACTACTCATTGAAGATTCTCTATTAAATAAACTTGAAATGCCTCTAGTAGAGTTTTCAGAGACCTGTGCTGTCCAACATTTTTATCAAGGATTTGGATACAAGCATAGATGGCATGCCTGGTAAATTTGTAAATGGCACAAACGTGGGAAAAGATAGCTAAGGTGTCGATTGACAAAGTCAAGATCCAAAAAAAATCTCAGACAGGAATAATAAGTCAAATCTAATCTAATCCAAAGATTGAATTTAATAGGGATAAATGCTTAATCTTACAGTTGGGTTCAAAAACATCAGTTTCACAGCTATAAGATTGGGGAGGGGAGAGGGCTAGACAACAGGAATTTGAGAGTATTGGTGGATGGCAAGCTTAATATGAGGCAACAGAGTGATAAGGAAGCTGACAAAGCTAGTATATTCTTAGGCTAAAGTAAGAGACACTGTGTCTGAGACTTAGGGGTTGATGGTTCCTCTGTACTGTGCTCTTATCAAACCACACCTGTTGTACTCTGTTTAGTTCTCAGCTTTGACAGGCTGGAAAATGTCCAGAGGAGGACAACAAAGATGGTGGAGAGCCTAGAGTCCATACTATATATGTTTTGGTTCAAGAAACTGGGGATATTTAGCCTGGAGAAGAGAAAATTTCAGACTTAAGGTGGGGGTGCATAAAAGCCATCTCTAGGACTATTCAAGATTGGACTTGTAGTGGCTGACTTCAAAGGAAAAAAAAAACAAAACTAAGACCAATCAGTAGAAGTTGTTGAGTGACAGTGTTAGGCTTGATGTAAACTTCCTAATCACTAGAGCTACCCGGAAGTGGAAGGGGCTGCCCTTGGGAAGTAGGGCCTTTCACTAGAGATTATCAAGCCAAAGCCCAATGAGCCCTGGTGAGATATGCCATAGTATGGTTCCTATTCACGTGGAGACTGAACAGCTTGGCCTCTGAGGTTCTCTTAGACTCTGAGAGTCTGATTCTGGTCACAAACTGTAACAAGAAGGTTTAAACGAGACCAGTTAGACTATAAAACCTGTGATATGGCCACTCCTTGAGTTTTCCAGAAACCACATACATCAAGAGAAAGTAAATCGCAATACCAAGAGATTTGGATGAAGAAGTCATTAAGTTTACGAAAGACATTGTTATATAATGAAGGAGAAATATACTGGATTTGGAGTCAAAACATCCACATTTTTTAAAATTTATACACTCACCAGGTAGAGCAGGACAGGACCACCATCTACTCCAAAGCCCCATTTTATTGATGAGGAAAACTTCCAGCAAGGGGGAAGTCAAACTGTCAAACTATGGACAACTCTACAGACTCATGTGTACATTTTTATGAATGTTATTAAAGGGTTCTAGATCTTGATTTTAGAATGTTAAAAACATTTGTGTGTATGTGCTTGTGAATATTAGAATGTTGGAGCTGGGAAGGACTTTAAGGTCATCTAGTCCTCTTCATTATACAGAAGAGGGAACTGAGACTGGGAGTGGGGGGGTTGGAGGGTGACCACAGTCACCCAGAGCTAGGAATAGAACCCACATTTCCTAATGTCCAGTTCAGAGCTGTTCCACAGCACCTTACCCTCAGAGATATGAGAATAGAACCCACATTTCCTAATGTCCAGTTCAGAGCTGTTTCCACAGCACCTTACCCTCAGAGATATGAGAAAAATATGCTCTCAAGTATCTTACATAAGCACTTAATGGGAGAGGAATTGAATAAAGAGAAGAGAAAAAAAATTGATGATTTGTCAGAACTAAGAAGGGCCTAAAGACACTGATGATTAGATCTAGAAAAAAATCTTACAGAACAGATTGCTAAAACACAGAATGTTAGAACACAACACATAGAATCTTAGAAGCAGAAGAGCCAGATACAGATTGTTACAACACAGAATGCTCCAATTGGAAACACATCCTAAACTGGATGGAACCTTAGAACATAGAATCATATATTCCAAACCTCTCCATTTGATAGATGAATAAGCTGAGTGAGCCAAGGTCACAGAGTTACTTAAGTATCAGAGACAGGAATGAAATCTGAATCTTTTACCTTCAATTCCAGTCTTCTTTCTACTGTATTTTAGTCCATCTCAAAGAGAGTGGTTGGTGTGCCGTGTGGAACATCACTAGGGGTCTTTGAAGAACATGCAGAGGAGTTGGGAGGCAGTGGGATCTGGCATTTCTTTACGTGTCTATCCTACCTCATCTATCCCCATCCCACTTCAGAAGGATTCTTGAATTTCCCCTAATGGAATTAACAGTGAAGCAACTGTTGATCAAGGAAGGACTCTTCATGCTCAACCACATCAATTCTTGGGCAATATCCCTAACAGGGATGGTCTTATAGTCTCTCTGCTTGAATACTTCCAGTGATGGGAAACTTGCTATTTTGCAAGATGGCATATGTCATCACATTTTTAGAAACGTCTTAATATTGAGCTAAAAATTCATTTTAGCACATAGGTGGTTTTTGGGTAAAGTGCTGGATGTGGAGTCAAGAAGACCTGAATTCAAATCTAACCCCATATGCTTACTAGTGGTGTCACTTAACCTCTGTTTGCCTCAGTTTCCTCATCTGTAAAATAGGGATAATAATAACAGCACCGCATTTCCCAGGGTTATTGTGAGGATCAAATGAGATAATAATTGTAAAGCATATAGTAAGCAATATATGAAAGTTAGATACTATTATTATTATTATTATTATTATTATTATTACTCCCTGATGTTTCCAGTCATTAGTCATAGTGTTGCCCTCTAGAGTAACATGGAATGTGTCAACTCCATCTTTTACATCAGGAATCTCCAAATACTTTTAATCACATACTCCTATAAGTAAAATATCTTTGGGCACAGATGCTGTATATAAATATACACATATATACAATATGTATTTCTATTCAATTATCTATTCATTATATACATGTGTTGATTTACTAATAATGGTATATATTGTGAAACTCACCCACAAATAGAAAATAAAAAGGATGAAATAAAGATTAAATAATATTTGATCTTAGAGTTAATAGGGAGTCACTGGAATGATGTGGTAAGATTTGTATTTTAGGAGGATCACTTTGATAGCTACATGGAATATGGATTGGAGAAGGGTGAAAATTGTGACAGAGAGATCAGTTAGGAGGCTACTGGGATAGCCCAGGCTTGAGGTGATGAGGACCTGAATTTGGGTGGTGGCTGTGTGAGCAATGCGGACCAATGGGAGAGATGTTGTGGTGGTAGAAATGACAAGATTTTGGCAACTGGTTGGATATGTGGGGGGATGGAGAGGGAGGAGCTGAAGTGGTGGTGAGCCTGGGTGACTGTCAGGGTAGAACAGTGAAGTTTGGAGAAGGGCTACTTGTGTTGGGAAAGATAGTATGCTGAGATCACGACACACATCCCAACCCATTCTTGCTTGCTCATCCTGTGAGATGATCTGGAGGAATAGTCCCAATGGCACCTGGGCAGCTGTTGCTATGGATGCCTGGTTTGTTTCTAGGTTATAAATGCCCTGGAGGGGGAACTCTGGGCGTTTACAAAGCAGAGAGAGGGGATAAAGTTGGGGATTGTGGAGGATAAGCGTAGATGTGGTACAGTTGAAGCCCCACAACTGGTTATCTCAGAGATTGTAGGATGAGATCCATCTTCCTGCCCTTTGATGAGTTGAACACATGCCTTTTAAGGTCAGGGTCCCTGGTTGGTTCAGGATCAAAAGAGAACAGGAAAGGAGCTAATTCAGAAAATGTGACTATAACAATATGGTGGTCACTAAAAAGACAGAACTGGGGCTGAATGGCAGGAGAAGGGAAAGGGTAGGACATAATTTTCAGTGCAGTCTACAAAATGTGTTTCATTGGAATATCGCAGAACTGTCTTTCTCCTCTCCTTCTTTCTTCTAAGCTCATAGCCAGGGCAAAGCAAGCCTTAACTAGACTTTTCCCTTGGATATCTCCAGTTAAATCCTCTGACATGTTCATCCAAATACTGCTGCTATATCATTTAGGAATCTAATGTCTCTTTGATTTAAAAAGAAAAAAAAAAGTTTATGATTCTGGGAACCCAGCTTTTATCACTTTTAAAACTGATTTTTTCCCCTATAACTTTAATATCATGTGGAGAGAATATGCTACAGGGCAGAGATACAGCTCTGTCAATTTGGAGTGATGTATATACCAGGACTTTTTTTCCTCCTCTGTGACCTCCAACATTAGGATGTCTGAAAAAAGGGATGCATGAGGCCCTGACATCTTGGATGCAACCTTCTCATGGAAGTTAATTCAGAGGAAACTAGTAAGAGCAGAAAAAAGTATTAGAATCGAGGGCTTCAGGGAAAGTACATCCTATTTTTGTGGTTTAGTTCAGCCAGACCCTCCTTCCGTAAAGTTTTTACTAACTCCCTTCCCTCCCTTCTCCCCCACGAGCTGGAATGTTCTCTCTCTCTCTTTCTCTTTCTCTCTCTCTCTCTCTCTCTCTCTCTCTCTCTCTCTGTATATATGTGTGTGTCTCTCTGTCTGTCTCTGTCTCTCTCTCTCTGTATATATGTGTGTGTCTCTCTGTCTCTGTCTCTCTCTGTCTCTGTCTCTCTCTGTATATATGTGTGTGTCTCCCTGTCTGTCTCTGTCTCTTTCTCTCTCTCTGTCTCTGTCTCTCTCTCTTTCTCTCCTGTGAATATATTCTAACTTTTATTATAGTTATTTTCTGTCCATTTCCACTACTAGAGTATAAATTACTTGAAGGAATGAACTGTGTTGTGCTTCCAATAATGCCAAGTAAATTAAATGTTTCTTAAATGAATGAATGAATGAATGATGTTAGTAGAAAAACATTTTCCTATTTTATAACAGCTAGCATTTATGTGGTGCTTTACAGATGACTCATTTGATCCTCATAACAACCCTATTGTTATTTACTCCCATTTTACAGATGAGGAAACCAAGACTGGCCAAGACTAAGTGAATTGCCCAGGTTTACACAGTTAAAGTCTAAGGCAGTATTTGAATTCAGGTCTTTCTGATTCCAAGTTCAGAACTCTATCCACCACTCCACCTACCTATCTTTAAGTCCATTTAGATTTCCACCAATTCTAGCAGCCTCTTGGCTTCTCTCCCATAATCTACCCCAACTACAGTCACATTCATGCCAAAGAGGTGAAAAACTGAGTCCACATTCTCTTCAAAAAGTCTCCATGTGCTCTGTCCATTTAGTATGTAAGTTCCAACAGCAGCACGTTGCATATTCAATCAATCAACAAGCATTTACTAAGCATTAGTGTGTCAGATGATGGAGATTCAAAGACTGTAATTTGACTGTTGCTGCCCTCAAGGAACTTTCATTCTATCCAAAGAGACAAAATGTACATATCATATATATATGTATATATGTATATGTATGTATGTATGTTCAAAATATATACTAATTAATATTGGGAGCTCCTTAAGAGATGTTTTTCAATCTTCAGAGTATCAAGGCTCAGGCCTAATTCTATCCTGAAGGAGGTTCTGTTTTAATCAGAATAAATAGGGGAAGAATCATCATTTCTGTGTCTTCTAACAGCATTTTTTCACGAGGTTCATTGGAAGCTATTGATAGGCAGCTAAGTGGTGAAGTAGATAAAGCACCAGACCTGGAGTCAGAAAGACTCATCTTCCTGAGTTCAAATCTGACTTGAGAACAGTTACTAGTTGTGTGACCCTGGACAAATCATTTAATCCTATTTGTCTTAGTTTCCTTATCTGCAAAATGAGCTGGAAAAGAAATGGCAAACCACTCCAACATCTATGCCAAGAAAAGCCCAAATGGGGTCACAAAGGGTTGGACAAGACTGAAATGACTGACCATTGGAGGCTATGATAAGACAGGTCGTGAAGCCACTTCCATGTGAAGCTGGGAAACCTGAATCTGAGAATTCTACCATGTGAATGTTAGAAGAGGCCTGAGGAGTCATTAAATATGACATCTCATTTTACAGATATGAAACTGAAGCCTGGAGTTCTGAAGTAACTTGTCTGACACCACCCAAGTCATAAATAATCCAAGTAGGGTTTGAGGTCGGATCTCTTCATTGAAAATCCATCATTCCTTCCATATTGCCAATCTGTTAGAGATTCACATCCAACAGATCAGAAAAACTCCATTTTGTTTCTTTTTACTACTTTGTGGTTGTTGTTGATGGTGGTAGTTATAAGGCAGGGGATCTGAATCTGTGATTTGATCAATGTTGGGAACTTCCAGTGTGGAAAATCTTTCTTCTTATGAAGACTAATAACTCTCTCAGACTTAAAGTCTTAGAGAGTTGCTTGGAGGGGGGAGGGCTCTAAGATGTTGTTAGTTGCCTAAAGTTCTATAACCCTTATGGGATAGAGCCAGGCCTTGGATCCAAGGTTAGCCTTCTCTTCACTATATCATGATTCCTCATCATTCCTATGTAATACAGTAAAAGTAGCTGACATTTACATAGATATTATATATCTATATAGAGTAGTACTTTGCACATAACAGGTACTGGACAAATGTTTGTTGATGTTATTGGATGCAAACTCTATAGCAATTGAACCATATGTTCCCTGAGGGCAAGAATCATGCCAAATCTTTACTTTAAAGTTCCCAAGTACCTACCACAGTGCCATGCATCTGGTAACTCTTCATATATACTTATTGGCCAACTGAGTGAATACTACAAGAAAGAATTAAATTCTTTCCTTTTTTTTTTTCCTGAACCAAGCTTGTATGTTCTAGAGAACTAAAGTCAGACTCTCCATGATGAAATTTCTGAGTGATTTGTGTCAACCTGCCTAAATGTCATGAAAGGGCTAAGGGTGGCAGAGAACAGGCCAAGAAACACAAATCAGAAGGAGAAATGAGCTCCTTGGGGGATGGGGGATGTCTGAAGATCCCTGCTTTTCCCTGTTCCTAACTGCAGTGTTGCTCTCAGGTTCCCAAGGGTCGCTGTATTTCCTCTTCATTCCCTCTCCTTTTACTGTGCTGATATATATGTGTTACTTACAAGATAGAGATTCACATCCTGATTGTGTCATGCATCAGGGTGAAATTGGGCAAGCCATGAATGTCTCTGAAGAGCTATATTTTCATCATTCAACTCCAGAGGGGGTAATGTTTGCCCTATGTACGTACCTGACGGGATTATTGTAAGGTTAAAATGCTTTTCCTCCTCCCCTCCATCTCTTAAACTCCTAACTCCTTTTAAGGCCACCTCCTGTGGGCAATCTTTCCTAATACCCCCACCCCAATTGTCAGTGTTTTCTACAATGTTTTTAACAGCGCCCATTGATTACTTTGTATTTCCTTTGCATATATGTGTGTGTGTGTGTATGTATTTCAAATACACACATGCACACACACACACACACACACACATGCACACACATATATCTCACACTCCCAGTAGACTATGACTCCTTGGGGGCAGGCATAATTTCATTTAGTTTTTATATCCCCATAATCTAGTGTGGTGCCCAGCTTTCATTTTTAAATAATGCACGTGAAAACACTGCAACTCTTAAAATACTAATATGGAAATTCCTAATAGACACATACCAATCTCATGAATGAATGAATGACATTAATTAATCTATCAGCTAGGTGGTGCAGTGGATAGAGAGCCAGGCTTGAAGTCAGGAAGACATCTTCTTGGTTCGAATCTGGCCTCAGATGCTTATTTGCTGTGTGACCCTGAACAAGTCATTTAACGCCATTTGCCTCAGTTTCTTTCAGTTCTTTCAACTTTCAAACAGTATGTACTTTAACAGGGTTGTTGTGAGGATCAAAAGAGATAATATTTATATAAAAATCACTTAGCACAGTGCTTGGCGCATAGTAGGCATTATATAAATGCTTCTTCCTCTTGCCCCTTACTGTCTCCCAGTGCAATTCTATGCACTGCACCATCTAGCTCCCTCTTCCTGCTCATGAATTCTATGATTTCCTCCCATAGGAAGGATATGGGAGGTTGAGGAATGTGAGAAGGCTGGAAGAGGCCTGTCCCAAGGCTGCATCCAGGTCTCAAGAGAGCCAAGCTTGGCTATAGCTATTCCTTTTCTCTCCCTCAGCTCATGAAAGGCTTCCTCTGAATGCTAAAAAGAGCCCATTTGTTTTTCGTTTTGCTCATTAATTAATTGATATTAAAGGGACCCTTTTAAGGACATTTTTCTTTGAGGGAACAGAAGGCACTGCCCATAAGAGATGTTTGATAAGTTTAGAATTGAATGGAGTAGTTGGGGAAATTTAAATTTATGTCACTGCACATGGAAAATGGTTTGTGTTCATGAAATGGGTTGTCTCTCCAGGGTATGGCAGCTCCATTAAATAAGATAAGATTCTTAAACTCCATTTCAATTCAACGACCATTTGTTATATATCTCCTAAATGCAGGTCATTGTTTTTAGTGCCAGGGGCTCTAAATATGAAAATTGACTCAGTCTGTTTCCTCCAGGGGCTCACAATCCAATCTAATGGTGGTGTTGGTGTATGTAGCAAAGAGGAGAGGATGTAGGAAAAGCATATGAAGATGGTCACTACGTCCTTAGAATACAAGCTCCTCAAGAATAGGGATTGTTTCATTCTTTGTATCTGTATCCCTAACACCGAGCACGGCGTCTGGCACTGTGCTTCGTAAAGGATTGTTCATTAGATGATTCATTGACTGAATACAAACAGACAGGATGCAAGGCAGAGTGTGATCAGGAGAAAGGAAAGAGAGAGAAATTGTTATGAGAAGTGAGAGAGATCAATTTCACTCAGGTAGGCAGAAGGGAGGTGGAGGAGGAGGTAGCACCTGAGATGGGCATTTAAGGAAGGGAGGGGCTTCAATATATGGAGATGGGGGGTAGATAAGGACTGTATTCCTATTATAGAGAAAGGAGCAAGAGAAGGCATGCAGGTGGGAGAGGCCAGAATGAGACTGGGGAGGAATCCAGTTGTGCTGGAATGTAGAAAATGAGAAGGAGGCTAGTATAAGCTAAGATTGGACAGGTAAGTTGGAATCAGTTTGTAGAGTGCCTTGAATGTCAGCCTCAGGCATTGAAATTTCACTTTGTAGGCAGTGGAGAACCTTTTGCTTTGACCAAACCACACAGTCAGTAATATGCCTGAGTTATTCTAGTCTTTTGGGACCTGAGAAAGATTATTTTCTTGGAAGAAAATTGCATTGTGTCTATCATTTGACAATGATGGACAGGGCAGCAATCATTTCCACTAAAATTTGCATGTGATGCCGCATCATGCATGAAGGGACACCAGGTTCTTGCAGGCTGCATCAGTAGAGTTTGAAGTCTGATACCTCCCCCAATCTGGAGAACTTCACGTGCTGCACCAGTAACAGTCTGGTTTAGATAAATTGGAAGCGTTTTGTCACCAGGTTGATGACAGGATAATTCTGATGGCAGTATGATCAGTTTTGTTCGGAGCAACTCTTAAGAACCATCTCTTAAGTCATGGAGTGGCTGTGGTCTGTGTGAACAGATGGGTCACGCTGACAGAATCACAGATCCTCTGAGTGATGAAGTTAACAAAGACACACTTCGTAGATGATACGAATTGCTGATGTCTCTCAAACTCCACCCCTCGTTCCCCCAAAGCTGTCCTCAGGTTTTTTACTGCGTTCAGCTTGAGGCACAGGAGTAATGGAAACTTTTGCTACAAACAGCATTTGTTAGCGACTTCCCTCTCTGTGGTTTTTTTCCCCCTCTGTTGTTCCCCTGATAAAACAACTTGAGCTGCCTAAGTTTAACCAGAACACACAAATCTCATCTTCACATAAAAAACATCAGCTCTCATGAAGCAAGCTGCTTTTTAAAAAAAATGATGCACTATGCATTCTAAATTGGGTCATTCTCAATCCCAAGAGCTTGATGCCAGCCCCACTTTGAGTGTATGTTTCCTCTGTCTTAGTTTTGAAGTTGCTTCTTCTAACCCAAGAGTGAGCTATCGAGCTGGAGAGATGGGCAACAGCATGAAGACATCGACTGCGCCACCTGAAAGACCTCTGCCTGGTCCAATGGGTAAGTCCAATTCCTTTGCGGCTACTGGCTCAGTGCATGGTCTTTCCAGCAGCTCATTCCATGTAGGTGAGAACTTCCTGAGGAGGAGCAGTGCACCATGCATAAGTCTGCACAACAATCATGGGACTGGAGCTTAAGTTAAGAGATCTCTGTTCCAGTTCCAGCATTGCTATTGACTGTGCCCTCTTTTAGCTTTAACATCCGTATTTATAAGATGATATTGGGGGCTCTTCCAGCTCTAACATTCTATGCTTCGTTTTTCTTTGAGGTTTCTTAGTGATTATTGGGATTCCTACTGACAGCCATGAGGCAGCATATTTACAGCACAAAGATCACTGACTTTGGAGTCAGGGATCTTGGGTCTTAACACTTCCTCGTGCAAGCTCTTAAATGGGTCAGTTAATCTATATGGGCCTCAGTTTCTTATCTATAAAATGAGAGAAGTTACAGTAGGTGGCCTCTCAGGTTTCTTACAATTCTAACTCTATGTTCCTATGAATTTTCTGTCTAGTTCCTAAAGTTAAAAAAAGGGATTAAAATGGTAAATTAACTATATGTCCCTCAGGGCTCTGTGGCCCCAGGAAAGAGCAACCAATATAGCTGTGCTAAGGCTGCTGATGGCAAGGTACAAGGGAAATAATACCCTGTTGATAAGGAGCAAGTGATGATGCTTAGGTATCTGTGCTAGGTTCCCAGGTAAATGACTTTCTAGAGCCCAGGAATTAACTCAGGGTCCCGTAGAATGAAGTATATAGGTGACTGATTTAGAAAAAATTAAATTGGTACTAGGTGGAGGGAGGTTGGAAATTTTTTGTATGTTGATATCAATCAATCAATAAATGCTTCTTTTGTGCCTCTATATGTCAGGCACTGGGGATACAGAGATGAAAATGAAATAATCCCTTCCCCAAAGGAGCTTATCAGGATAGGCAACAACTTCTAAGCTCTCCTGCCAAAATCCCTCCATGAAACTGTCAGAGACAGAATTGAGATTGATGAATTCTTGTTTATGTCCAGTATAACATTTGTTTAAGTTGATTTGCTTTGGAATTCTTGAGGGAAATAGGATGGTTGCCTTGAGAACACCTCGTACAAGTGAAAAGTACGGTGAACTTGAATGAAGACATCTGGCTTCTAAGCCTGTGTCTTCCAAGAAATGGCTCCATTACTTTTGGCAGGTCAATTCGTCCCTCTGGGTCTCAGTTTCCTCTTCTTGAAAATGTGGGGATTGGAACAGCTAAGCTTTAAGCTTTAGGATGACATCCAACTTTAATACTGTAGGTTTTTGTTTATAATCTTTTATGTTATAAGGATCATTTTAATTCTGGCAGTCTCTGTTCTTACATTGAACTTTCTAAGGTTTATTCCAAGTCTGACATTTCATGTTCTATATATTCTAAGTCTCTCCCAGTTCTAACCATTTGTATTGCAACATCATATGTTCTAAGGTTTATTCTACATTGAACATTCTATGTTCTACAGCATCACATTTGAAGTTCTTCCACCTTCAATGTTCTATGAATCTATGAAAGTCAAGGAATTAAACTGGTACTCAATTAAGCCACTGGTAGAACTAAAAGAGGTTAAAGTGATCCTGCCACCGCCGCTCCAAAGATAGCCTATTTTTTACATACTTTAGAACTCGTCATCCTCAGGCACTTTCAAGTGGATGAGTTCTCCTAGACTGTTGCAACTTAAAGGAAGCTGAGTCACAGAATCACAAAATGTTAAAGCTAGAAACGATCTAAAAATTATCTAGTCCAATTTTCTTGTTTTTATAGATGAAGGCATGGAAAACTTGAGAAGTCAAATGACTTGCCCAAGCTCACCCAGTCAGTTAGTGGCAGAGCTTTCATCTAAACCAGGTCTTCTGATGTCCAGTCTAAGCTTGAAACAAGCTACAGATGAGCAATATTGGATTAGGTAAAATGTGGAGTTAGAGACAGCACTGAATGCAGCTCTGGCCAGAACAGCCCTGGTTTTCACTTGTTCTGTTAGCTGCTGATTTCCTATGCCAAGTGACTCATGACATGACCACTCAGTTGTCTTGATTAACTTGAATTGCACTGGGGGTGGGAAGGATATGGACACCCAAAGCAGCCACACATTTTGTTGTCTATTACTGTAAGGTGAAGGGGAAGGCAGCATAGTATCCCTGAATCCAACTGTTCTTGCATTGTTTTCACTATAAATATTAGGCATTTCACATTTTAAAGTGAGGAAAATTATACACACTCAGTCACCTACACATTAAAAAATTCTGAATAGTCCATGAAGTGGATGGATCAGAATTATTTGAGGAATGAGCTGTCTAATGGGCTGTAGAAGGCTTTCCTTTTCAAATATGGGTTAGTTTGGATGACTTCTGAGGTCTATCCTAATTCTGAGATTCCACGAGGCCATAAGGATGATGATAATGTTTCAATAATCAAAAGCCACGAAGAAGTCAAGAGACAGAAAGAAATTAAATCCATAGCCTAAATGGAGTTAGACAGGGACCTTAATGAAAGCCAGGATATATCTAAAAATCAGGAAATATGTCCAGACTACTTATTTTTCTTCCTTTTTGAAATTTATCAGAATGTGAATCATGAAGTCACAGTCCCTCCAAGTTGGAAGGGATCTCACCATCTATTTCTTCCCCTACCTGGGTTAGAATTCCTTCTACAATGAATCCTTTGTCCTTGACTAAGTAGTCAATCCATCCTCTTCTTGGAGACTTCCAATTATGGGGAACCTGCTACCTCCCACTGTAGCCCATTATTTAATATAGTAGAAAGAGTGCTGGACTCAGAATGAATATATCCTGGATTCAGATCCAACTTCTGACACTTAAGAGCTGCAAGGCCGTGGGCAATTCACTTAACCTTAAAGAATTTGTTAGCTCAATTATTATTCTCCCCCCTTGCCTTGTATGGTTGTAGTGAGGCTCAAATGCAACAGCACATGTAAAGCAATTTTGCAGACTTTATGGTGTTGCATAAATGACACTGGCCACATAGCTGTTGTAGGGCAGCTCTGATGATTAAAAAACATTTCCTGAATCAAGTCCAAATGTACAGTGTCCCTGCACTTCCCTCCCCCCCCCCCCCCCCGCCCAGTGTTGCTCCTAGTCTGGCCTCTGTGGCCAAGCACAACTAATATATTCTTCCTGCTGTGAAATCCCTTCAGATCCTTGAAACCAGGCATCACGTCTCCCCCAAGTCTTCTCATCCCAAGCTAAACAGCCCTAGCTCTTTCATCCTGTGGCATGTGATAGTTTGACAATGAGATTGAATAGATCTACTGCTGACAAATGTTTGAGTTTCACTTTTCTAGTGAGTGACCCAAGAAACTTTAGAGATCCTCTAATCTAAATCTCTTACTTTTCCAATGAGGAAACTGAGGCCTAGAGAGAGGAAGTTATTTGGCCAACATCACATGATGAGTTAGTACCAGTAAGGAGGGAGAACAGGTGGGTAGCACATAAAAAAGGTTTGATTCCCAATGCTTCTAGAAAAAAATACTGTATTGTAATGTTAATTGGTACACAAATATGTTTTATAAGAAACATGCCAGAAATTCTTTATATGGATCTTGCAACAAACACACCAGAATAGGAGAGTTGTCTCTTTGAGAAAAATTACAATAAGGCTACCCGTGCTTGTTAGGAGAAGCTCATTGGCAGTTGGCATCCAGCCTTGCCGGCTTCTTTGGTGGTGGCAAGATTTCGTTCTTTGAAGGTTTGATTTGGCAGACAAAAAAAGTGGGGAAATAGAGTGTGGGGGGTCACAGAGGCATGACAATATAATATAAAATGAGACTGATTATCACAGAATTTGAGAGTTGGAAGGGACATTCAGTGACCTTTTAGTCCAGGACTGTGCTGTACTCAGCTCAAACAGGTTCTCAAGAGCTGATTGTTAAATGTTCAGTACATGTACTTAATGTACATGTACAATGGGCAATGAGCATGTACACCTTGGAAATCAGCTAACTACAGATAGAGACTTGATTTTTTTTGTTGTTGTTGATTGTCTAGACTTAAGAAGTGATGGAGAAAATGTTAATAATTTAAATTAACTTTTTTAAAAGTATGCCCAGCATACATTCCTCCACTCCGACTCCGGAAAGTTGGTTGCTAAATATTTACCTATCTAAATATCTACTGTTGCTCTAGTCAAACCCATATCCAAAAGGAACCCTTACTGTAATAAACCTAGAAAGTGGTTATCTGCTCTTTTGAAGCCCTCCAAGGAGAGGCAACTAGGTGGTGCAATGGATAGAGTGCTGAACCTAGAGTCAGGAAGACTTATCTTCCAGAGTTCAAATCTGGCCTCTTAACCTCTGTTTGCCTTAGTTTCCCCATCTGTAAAATGGGGATAATAATAGCACCTACTTCCCAGTGTTGTTGGGAAGATCAGATGAGGTAATAATTGTAAAGCATTTAGCATAGTACCTAGCACATAGTAAATACTTTATAAATATTTGTTATTATTATTATAATCAATAATTGTTATGCCCTCTTTATGGGATACCATTAATTTTAATAATGATTCTAGAGCTTCCTTTGTGATGTAATATGGGGCAGTCTGACTTGGTAGACAGAGTTCTGAACTTGACTTTAGGAACCTTGGATCATAGATTTAAAAAAATCGTAGATATGGAGTTGGGGGGGACCTCTAGTCTAGTCTAGACCTTCTAGTCTGATCCCTTCATTTTATAGATGAGGAAACTGAGGCCCAAGGAGGTTAAGTGACTTGCTCAAGGCCAGGGGCAGGATTTGAACCCGGGTCCTCTCATTTCACAGAAAAAGTCTACAATTCACAGCATTTTTTCCCTACTAGATAATGTCAAAGCAGAGAAGGGAATTAAAGCTATATGATGGATACTTCATGGGTGAAATTCCTTTCCCTTTCCTTTGTCTTTAGATTTTAGGGGTAGGGGTAGTGATTTGAGAAACATCTTCTGCGTAAGGCCCTTGAGGTCATTTGGCTATCCCATGGGTAGCTCAGCTATAATGGAAAGAACTCTATATTTATGGCCATGGGCTCTGAGTTCCAATCTCAGTTCTGCCTTTTACTAGTTGTGTGCTTAGATCCCTGAGTCTTGGCTTCCTCTTTTTTAAAAATGAGGTTAGATTAAATGTTCTCTAAACACCTTTTCAGATCTAAATTTTCAATCCTAAGAATTCCAGTCCTGATACTTATTAGTTGCATGTCTTTGGGTGTTTGGTCTGCATGAATTTTGATTTACTAATCATTTTTCTAAATGAAGAAGATATCAGTATTTGCACCAACCCCACAGAGTTGTGATAAAGATGCCTCACATATTTTAGTGTTATTATAGGACAAAAAGCGAATGCTTGGAGTTCAATCCAACAAGCTTTTAAGTGCCTACTTTGGAGAAGCCCTGTCAATACAGAAGCAAAATGAAAAAGAGTCCCTACCTTGTATCCTACAGGATGGTGGGGATAGAGATGTAAGAGTGCAGGGACAATAATAAAAATGGACATTTACAGAGAATTTAAGATTTGTAAATCACTTTTCTATATTCTATATAATTTGATTCTCCTATCAGCCCTGTTATGCAGGGTCCATCATTATTCCCTTTGCACAGATGAGTAAATTGAGGCTTATTCAAGGTCACACAGTTAGTAAATGTCTGAAATTAGATTTAAGTCCAGATCTTCCTGACTTAAGTCCAGTGCTCTATCCATTACACTGCACTGCCTAGATCATAACAAGCTCATTCAGAATGGAAGAATTTCTACTTTCAGATGCTAGGCTGAGAGAAACTATTCATTGACTGCATACTAACAAACCAAAGCAAAAATCATATACAGACCATCAATAAGCAGATGGCAGATGCAAAAAGTAAAAATGCAAGATGCTCTCCAAATTTTTAATTGTTTAAAGCAATGCAAGTTTTTTCCTCCCAACTTCCTCTGGTAGTATGGAAAGAAAGTAATATTATCTTTTTGTGTGTGTGTAATTTTTTTATTTTTAAACTTAAATACAAAATGAGAAAGCAAAAAAAATGCCATGTACATAGCAGACCATAAAAAAGGATTCAATGTATAACAATAAATTTCAATTTCAAGAAAACCTATATAATAAATGCCACATTGTTTTTAAAGCTGCCCAGCTTTTCTTTGTTTCCTTGTTGGTTTTCTTTTGTTCTCTGCTGTGCACTTTCTACTTTATTTTTCCCCTCCACCTCCTTTCCCCCAAAGAAGATTACAATTAATCGGGTGCATACATACACATATACATATACTATATACACGCACACATATACATACACAAATACATATACACATATACACATACATATACACACATATACATGTACATCTATACATGCATACATATATACATATATGTATATATACACAAATCTACATAGATATCTATAAACATATACATATATATATATACACACATACTCATACACATATATGTAAGACCATACTAAGCTTATTTCCTCCTATCATCTGTTTCTCTGAAGGTGGATAGCATCTTCCTTCATAAGTCCAAATCTTTCAATGTTTTTCTAAATCAACTATCTCATCACTTCCTACACCACAGCAATATTCCAACCCAATCACATCCTGTTTGAGAGATTGTCTATGAAAGATTTTCCCCAACTTTCTAAATTCCTTTTGTTCTTGGCTACATAGGTTTTATTTCTACAAGAAAATTTTCATTTAAAAATAATCAAAATTATCCTTTTTACACTTCAACAATGCTTTTACCTTATAATATAGTTTAAGGTCTGGTATTGCTGGATCTACTTCCTTTACATCTTTTTTTTCCCCCTGGTTTCACTGAAGTTCCTGCCCTTTTGTTCTTCCAAATGAACTTTGTTACTATTTTTTCTAACTCAGTAAAAAAATTTTTTAGTAATTCAATTGGAATGACATTGAAAAAATAGATTAGTTAGGTAAAATTGTAATTTTAAAAATTATATTGGCTTTACCTACCCATGAACAATAACTATTACTTCAAGTATTTAGATCTGAGTTTATTTGTATAAAAAATGTTGTATGTTTATGTTCATATAGTTCCTGTGTCTGTTGTGGCAGGTATATCCTCCATTATTTTATACTGTCTAGGTATTTTAAATGGTCTAAAACAATATTGGATAATATTGCTGACATATAGTGTAGTTTCTCTGTTTTTCACTTTTGGTTAAATCTATTTTAACTTTAACTTTGTCTAAGATAATGCTTACTATCCCTGCTTTTTTTACATACTAAATTCTACTCCTGCCCTTTATTTTATCTTTGTGTGTATCTCATTTTTATAATGTTTTCTGAAAGCAACATATTGTTGAATTCAAATTTTTAATCTGCTATCTATTTCTGTTTTGTGGATAAATTCATCCCATTCATATTCTAAGCTATAATTACTTGTGTATTTTCCTCTTTCCTATTTTTCCTCACCATCTTTCTCACCCTATTTACCTTATCCCTCCTCACTCCTCTGCTTTATTTCTCCCTGGTACCTTGCCCTCCTATTCCTTAACTTACCCACTCCTCTAAGAGTCTCTCCCTTATCCTCTTCCCCTAATCTATCCCCTTGACTTTTTATTTCTTTCTGA
Organism: Vombatus ursinus; assembly: GCF_900497805.2. Lineage (NCBI taxonomy): Eukaryota > Metazoa > Chordata > Mammalia > Diprotodontia > Vombatidae > Vombatus > Vombatus ursinus. Next base: position 11,694,134 of record NW_020954751.1, on the reverse strand, counting down.
ATTTAGATTTTTATACCCTTATAGATATATATTGTTCCCGCTAACCCATTCCCATGAGAGTAAGATTCCAGCGCTACCCACCTTCCCCCCTACTAGCTTCTTTTGTATCAGTTTTTCCTTTTATACTTCATTTGTGTGAGACAATTACTCCTTTTTATCTCTCCCTATACAGTTTTATTATTTTTAGAATCACCCTATCATACTCAGCTCAGCCCACGTCTTTCTTTCAAACTACCAAAATAATGATAACAATAGTAAGAGTGCTGTTATTCTTTTTACATATATAAAGTAAACAATTTGACTTTATTGAGTACCTTATAATTGCTCTTTAATATTCACTTTACATTTCACCTGGATATTATATATCAAAATTTCCCTTAAGTTCTGGGGTTTTTGTCACAAAAACCTGAAAGTCTTTGAGTTCATTAAATATCCATTTTTTTTTCATTCAGGATTCTACTTAACTTTGCTAGGTAGGTTACCTGGTTGTAACCCCAGGTCTTTTGCTCTATGGAATATGGTATTCCAAGACCTATGCTCCTTCAATGTAGTAGCTGCTAGGTTTTATATAATCCTTATTGTAGCTCCATGATATTTAAATTGTTTTTTCTTGTTGCTTCCAACGTTTTCTCCTTTACCTAGGAGTTTTGAAACTTGGCTATGATATTCCTGTAAGTTTTCCTCCCAGGGTGTTTTTCAGATGTGATTAGTGGGATTTTTTCTATTTCTATTTTGCCTTCTTGTTCTAGAACTTCAGGGCAGTTTTCCTTCTTAATTTCTTGTAATTTTGTATCAAGATTCTTTTTTTTAAATCATAGCTTTCAAGTAGTCCAACTATTCTTATATTATTTCTCCTCTATCTGTTCTGTAGATCAGTTGTTTTTCCAATGAGATATTTCATTTTCTCTTATATTTTTTCATTCTTTTGATTTTATTTTATGATCTCTTGGTGTCATTAGCTTCTCCTTGCCCAATTCTAGTTTTCAAGGAATTATTTTCTTCCAAGTTTTTGATTCTCTATTTCCAGTTGGTTGACTTGCTTTTTATAATTTTCTTGGTTTGCTCTTATTTTTTTCTAATTTTTCTTCCCTCTCTCTTATTTGATTTTTATTTGACATATCTCATTGAAAAAGGAGTGGCTTTTTTAGCTGTATTATTTTCCTGTGAATATGAACTCAGATCTTCTCTATCCTCATAGTAATGATCTAAGGTTGGGTTCTTTCTCCTTTGTGTACTCATTGTTATTTATTTTTGTTTTATTTTGTTTTTAGCAGCTATTAGTGTAATAAAGTTGTAGTCCCAAAGTATGGAGACTGATGCCCCAAACCTCAGGTCCTTTTATTGTTATTTTCTGAGGCTTGTCTTTGGGCCCAACCTTGGGCTCTCCTCCCCACTCCTAAGCCACAGCTAGGGCCCCCAGCCACACTGTCCCACAAATGATCTTGCTCCTGTGATCCCTCCAGTGGCTGCAAACTACAACTGCCCCCTCTGCCCTGGAACTGAAACCAGGGACTCTGATCTCCTGCAAGTGGCCATAGCAGCTGCCCCCAGGACTTGTTGTTTATGGATTCTGAAGAGTCAGCCTGAAGGTGTTTGCACTTCACTCAGGCCAACCCTCCACCCCTAGAGGTTCAGTCTTTCCTAGGGTCTTCTCAAATTGTCTTAGGAGGACAACTGCTTTACCCTATGTTTATTTCTTCTGCTCAGAGGTGATGGTTTTTTTTTTGTTTTGTTTTGTTTTGTTTGTTTGTTTGTTTTGTAGAGAAAATTTGGAGAGCCAAAAGTTTTCTGACCTACTCCTCTATCTTCCCAGGATCCTCTAAAAGTAACATTATCTTCATTTGGTAACTAGGGAAGTTAAGGTCCAGAGTAGTTGAATGATTTATCAATGACCATATAATGTGGCAGCAGCAACAGAGAGTATTTTCGCCCCATGGGTCACATTCTGCCTTATGTTAAAGTTGTTTATATATTTGTCTTCACCTAGACTACAAGCTCCCTGAGGTCAGGGACCTAGTCTTTACCCTTCTATTTCCCTACAACACATAATATGGGGCCTTGAAAATAGCAATTGCTCAAAAAATGTCAATGGAATGAATCACTGAAGTAATGTAGATCTGCTGTTTCTCTTTCCTCATGTGTTCTTTCCAGTAGATTTTGTAATCTGCTGGCCCTCAAACTCCATGTAATCTTGTCCATTCTGGAACTTTTACAAAACTGAGAAGAGCAGAATGATTCACAGGGCTAGAAAGGACATCAGAACATATTCGATCCTTTTAAACCTCTCATTTTAGAGATAAGGAGGCCAAGATGCAGAAAGGGGACTTGATTTTCCAAAAGTCACTTTACTAATTTGTGGTTTTGACACTAAAGGCACCAGTATCTAAACTCCCAGTCCATTTGATTCTTTCCCTTACCTGCCTTTGGATATATTCATCATGAGTCTGGTTGGCCTCTGTTGCTTTCAAATGTTACCAGATCCAGAGCTTATCTACCAGGAATTCTTGGTTGTGTTAACAAAGAAAACCCCTAACCAATAGGCTAATTTATCCCAGCCAGAAGGCAGTGATGCATTTCTCCATGAACTTGAACTTGGTCCATCCCAAGCAGTCATCTTCTCTGCATCAGAGGAAGGGAGAGGAAAGATATAATGCTCTCTCTTTCACTTCTCCCACCCTTCACTGGAATTGGGCTAGGTTCTCTTTTGAAAACTCATTTAGTTTCAATGGAGTCGACATCTGATATTACATTTGATACCAACTGCTTTTCCTTTGTATGCACAGAAGCACACACACGTTCCTTCAGAGAAACGCTCAGACAAAAACACAGGCAGATGCAAATACCCTGGATCTAGGGTAGCTCTTAGGGACTTCTCTCTTTACTGAAGCAGCAAAACCCCTTACAGAGCTGGGGAGGTTGGAGGGGGAAATCAAAGAACAAAGATGATTCAATCACATGAATAGACACAGCTGAGTCTGCACTCTGGATATTTATCAACTGTAACAAAGTGCAGAGTAGTCTCCCATGTGGGATGGACTGCCAGGTCCTTTTGTGGGATCAACTGATGTCTGTCTCTGGGGAGATACTTTAGTGAAATCAGAGTCTCAATCTTACATCATCAAGAGTACTCACAAAATGACTCTTCACAGCCTTTTTTATAGGCATAATCAGAAAATGCATTTTAATTACTTTGTTTTCTCATCAGCTGGTGCCTTCTCTAAGGCTGCCTGCCATTTACTCTGTATTTACCTTGTAGGTACTGATTTATGTATATGTTGTCTTTCCCATTAGAATGTAAGCTCCTTGAGTACAGCAGCTGGTTTTTTTTTCTTTTTCTTTGTATCCTTAGCATAACATAATGTCTGGCAAAAAGTAAGTGCTTTACCATTACTTGTTGGTTGAATAACTGCAAACACTGCCCTTATTTCTCCTATACTCAATGTACCAATATTTCCCATCATACTCAGAAATAGACACACAACTTTTCATCAGCAGAGTAGGCCAGGCTCATTTACTCTTATAATAATAATGAGTATCATAGAAACAACTCCCATTTATATAAACCATAATGGATAAAAAGCATATTTAATTGGACTCTCACAAAACCCCATAAGGAAGGTAGTGCAAATATTGCAGATATTTGAGGCTCCTAGAACTAAGGTGACTTACTCAAGGTCACATAGCTAGTTAATAGCAGCACAAGGACTCAAATCCTCATGGGGCTTTTAGAAAATGATGGACTCTAATAGATCTTAGCATAGTGGAACCAGAAAGGTTCTTGGATACCATCAAGTCTCACCCCTTCATTTTACTAATGAGGAAACTGTGGCCTACAAGGGAAGTGACTTGAGCTAAGGTAACAGTAAGTTTCAAAGCTAGGATTCAAACACAGATCTTTAGTGATCTTTTCACTGTATTCTTAAGGTGGTCTTTCTATACATATACTCCTCACTTTTGCAAGCTGTGATGTTGCCAAGTAACAGAAAGGCCTCTTCTTAAAAGGGGACAAAGGGGCTAGCATGCATGAGCACATCTCAGGAAGACACCAGTGCCAATCTGCCTTTGCGTTTGTTTTTTGAAGATGCAAATAGCCCCCAATGTGGTTTCTTTTTTCCACCATCGTGTCAACCTTAAAGCAGTAGGGGAAGGGTCCCCTCAGATAAAAAGTGTTTTCCCCCTTCCATCTAAACCCCATTGGCCCCTCAGTTAACTGGAGTAGGCAGGAAGTTGTATCTAGTACACTACTTTATAACTTTTATCATTAAAGTCTCCTCACATTTCATGATATTTATTTCCTCTTTTCTCTAAGACATCCTTGAATAAAGACATAGTAAAAGTCCCTCCCCTCAAGGAGTTACATCCTCTTGAGATGTAACTTCCAGATCTGCATAATGCAAATGCTTGGTCTGTGAAGGCTTTCATGGAATGATCTGTCCTTACTCCTGCTGTCTAATATTACCAATGCTTACTCATTTGTCTAGTTTCAACTAAGTCAACCTCCGATATTTTATTTGATGCCAATTGCTTTTCATTTAAGTCATAATTATGGTTTCTTGTTTCTTTCTTATGGTAAGACTTCTTATTCTTCTTGTTGAGTCATTGCAGTCATGTTCGACTCTGTGACCCCAATGGGGGTCTTCTTGGCAAAGATAATGGAGCACTGCTTGCCATTTCCTTCTCTGGCTCATTTTGCAGATGAGGAACTGAGGCAAACAGGGTTAAGTGATTTGCCCAGGGTCACACAACTAGAAAGTGTCTGAGGCCAGATTTGAACTCAGGAAGATGAATCTTCCTGACTCTAGGCTTAGTATTCTATCTATTGTGCCATCTAGCTTCTTTCTTGTTTCTTATGGTAAGATTTCTTATTCTTAGGGTTCCTATTTTTTATTCTTAAATTAGAGAAAATAGGGTGAATCAGCAGTCAATAGATCTGGGTTCAGATCTTGACTCCTACACTTGCTAGTGCCTGTGACCCTTGCTAAGACACTTAATATATCTGGGCCTCAGCTTTGTCATCTGTAAAATGATGGTAATTGTACTTCAACTACTTCTTTTACAGTATGGTTTTGGGCAAAGTGCTTTGTAATCTTTTCAGTGCTTTTGAAATGTGAGTTATTGTTTAGAGCTAAATGAGATCTTAGAAACAAAGGGGTCCGACTTCTTCACCTTACCCATAAGAATCAGATACTCAGAGAGAGGAGGTTGTTGGCCCACAATCATACTATATAACTTGAGCCTCAATGTTCTCCTCTGCAAAGGAAGGGTATTTAATTAGATGCTCTTTAAGGTCCCTTGTGAGGTGAAGAAATGCTTGATTCAGTGAGGTTTTTCTGCTAGCTCTGGTGGTTGTTATTTCTTCAGTCTGGGAGCTGAAGGGTTAAAAAAGGCTCTTGTGGAAGATAATCAGCAGAGAAGCCATATATAGAATGGCAGATAAGAATGTTCTGCTCCAGCTGCGTCTTCAGCTTGTATGAGCAACATAGCTCCCAAGCTAGGAGCTTATGGCTCTCAATGACCTGAGTGTTTCTAAGAATTCTTCCTGCAGGCTTAACTTCCAGGGATAATTGGGGCAGAACATTGGATCTGGTGTTATAGAACTTGGCTCTATTCCTGGCTCTACTATTTGCTACCTGAGTGTCTTTGGAAAAGTCACAACTTCACTGAGTCTCAATGATCTCCTTCACCTATAAAATGATGGGGGCTGAATTAGGTGATATCTAAGATGTCTTTTTGCTTTAACTCCCTTGATGCTAACTCTTTATCCAAATCCTGATGCCTCATTGAGGTAAGGAGGTGATCATAGGATTTGAAGTCTTTGCCAGCAACACATAGTTCTGACAGTTCCCATCAACATACAACAAACAAACAAAAACGCCTGGAATACAGGCCAAGCCTAGCTCATTTCAGTACAGTTTGTCCATAATCAGATGATTGGCCACTGGTAGATAATTTTTTTCCAGCCACAAAAATTCACACAGGCCATCTATTAGAGCATTAAGGGGTTGGGATCTATAAAATCACTCCTGTCTTCAAGTTGTTGGCATTCTACTAGGTGGATACAAAATATAGACAGGTAAATATATACATGAGTATTTGAGAAGGAGAGAGGAAGCCTCAGTTTTCTTTGGTAGATTCTTCAGATAAATACCCAAACTCAGATATCATTGTAACATTGCTTAATGTCAGCTTTCTCCTTACCTACCATCCAAAAGTTCATCATAGCTAGCCTGGACTCATGGCAAGCATAAGGAAATGATGACTTCTAACCCACTAGGTGCCATATCTATGCTTTCTGCCACACAATGTCCCATTAGCCTTTCTAATGCTAGAATATCATACTCAATTAGCAGTTCACCAATCCTCTCAAGGGATGCCTTCAGTGTGACTCATTATTGCAAATCTGCCTATCTTTCAATGTATCATGAGTACAATCTTAATGTGTCTAAAAATAGTGTTAAAGATAGGGAATGGCAGTAAGCCCTTTATGCACCAATAACTCAACAAGAAGTTTTGGACTTGGGAAAGTGTTAGGGAGGGGCAAAAATCAAAAGAGAAAATCATTAGTTGCCGTCATTGATAGCCAGCTGCACTGACCACACCTTATGTCATTTCCCAGACTTGCTTGGACTTGCTCAGTCAGTCATGGTTGGTGCTGGTTTTAGCGTAAAGTTTGCAATGTTTGAAAAGTAACTATTACCATGTATTTAAGAGGGAGTTAAAAAAAAGCACAAAACTGTGGGGTATTATGCTTTCATGTGTGACGTTTGTGGCTCCCCTCATCTCGTTCCTCTTTTAATTCAGTCTTCCTCATGCCTAGACACAGATCTGTTCCAATGGTCCCATTTGTGAACTAAAGTTCTCAGCAGGAAAGACATTTTATTTTTCGTTTTCAGTTGGAGGCAGATGGGATTTGCTATTAGGTAATAAGTTTGGGAAGAGATGTTACAAACTCACCTAGGTCTTTTAAAGTTTATGTCACTAAGGTGTCTACAGATCCAGGAAGTCAAGAACTGCTTTAGGGAATAATGTAGAGGGTCACTCTGGGTCATAGAGAGAGTTGCAAGAGATCTTAGAGATCATCCAGAGGCAGCTAGGTGACTCAATGCATAGAGAGTTGTGCTTAGAGGCAGTAACACCTGGGTTCTGATTCAACCTCAGATATCCTTCCTAGCAGTATAACCCTGTACAAGTCACTTAACCTCTGTCTGACTCAATTTCCTTGTCTGTGAAATGGGGATAACAACAGCACCAACCTTCCAGGGCTGTTGTGAGAATCAAATGACATAATATCTATAAAGTACTTAGCACAGTGCCTGGCACATAATAAATGCTTTCCACCCCACCCCATCCTTCCTTCATCTATGTCCAATGAGGAAACTATGAGGAAACTGAGGCCCAGAGGTAAAGTGATTTGGAGAAGTAATTAACAGAGCTAGGCAAATCCAGGGCCTCTAATTGCAAAGGCAATAATCTTTTCAGTATATTAAATGTTTCATTTCATTTAATTTGATATGACTATAAATTATAAATGTTTCTTAAATTGAATTGGATTGAATTGAATAAAACCACAGTGTCGTGGCTCTGGAGTTAGTCAATCTGATGTTTCTTATCTGTGGGATCTGTGGGATCTTCGGAGAGTCCATGAAAACCCCCTGAGCCCCAGATTCCTCATCTGTAAAATAAAGGGATTAGACCAGATTGCTCCTTATAGCTGCTGAAGCCTTAGATCTTGGAGCCTAAGAAGACAGAATATGAAAACACTGACTACAGACTGTTAGAGCTGGAAAGCACCTTAGGACGTAGAATGTTCTATAGAATTTCAGAGCATCGGAGCATTGCAAAGGACTAGCCATACTTCTCCCTCTTAAAGTTATGAGGTTGATTTTTTTGAACCTGAATAAGACTTTGTTTTATTTTTTAAATTTTTTTAAAAAATTTTTAGGCAATTGGGGTTAAGTGACTTGCCCAGAATCACACAGCTATTAAGTGTCAAGTGTTTGGTCTGAGACAGGATTTGAACTCAGTCCTCCTGACTTCAGGGCCAGTGCTCTATCCACTGCGCCACCTATCTTCCCCCTGAATAAGACTTTACACAGGTGATGCAGTGGATAGACTGCTAGACCTGGAGTCAGGAGGACCTGAGTTCAAATCTAGCCTCAGACACATGCTAGCTGTGTGACCCTGGTAAGTCACTTAAGCCTGTTTGCCTCATTTTCTCACATGTAAAATGAGTTGGAGAAGGAAATGGCAAACCACTCCAGTATCTTTGCCAAGAAAACCACAAATAGGATCATGAAAGTCGACCATGAATGAAATGACTCAACGATAACTAGGCTTTACATTTATCCCTATTCAAAATTCTTGTTATTATTAGAAGATTAATAAATTCTTCTTATTACAAATGATACAGTCGTCCAGCCTGTCAAGATCTTTTGGGCTACTAACTCTGTCATATAATTAACAAATTGTCATCCTTCCAAGTTTTATATCAAATTTGACAAATGTGCCAACTAATACCCTTATGCATGCCCCTGATAAAAGCAACAGGATTTGTAAGTCAGAGAGTTGAACTTGATGTTGGGAAAACCTGAGTTCAAATTTCACCTGAGACCCCCATAAGCTATCTGACCATGGTCATATGACTTAATCTTCCTGGGTCTTAGTTTCCTCATTTGCAAAATGAGAGACCAGGACCTAATGACTTCTAACATCACTTCCAGTTCTAAATCTATGATTGCATCACCCTCTCATCACTAAGACCCTTCATGGCCTAGAAAACTCCACTAAATACCTTTTTTTCCAAGTTGTCATTGTACCATTAATGATTATTCTTTGGATCTATTGAACTAGTTTCAAATACATCTAATCTGTTAGCTCTCTAACTAATATTTCTGCATCTTTTCCACAGAGAGAGACTGTCAAGTTGTTTGCTAATATCTAGCTAACCTATACCTATAGAATGTCCCTGATATTTCATTCTGATAACCCTGCCAGAAAAGGAAATTAAGTTAGCTATGTTGGTTCTTTGTGATCACTACTTCCTCTTTTGTCAGAAAGCAACATTATATGTCTGAGAATTTTGCTGGGAATTAGTCAGCTGCGCTGGTCTTCCGTTTGCCGACCAGATTCTCTTCCTTTTTTTTTTCTTACAATTCTCTGGTCCCTCTCTTTCCCTTCAGTCTTTCAAAGTCTGCTACTAGTGTGATGGCTGAGCAATCTCATCAGTCAATTCTGTCAGAACCACAGGATGCAGCTCTTCATGGCTAAGTGACTTGGATTCACTAAAGGCAACATGCTTCCTAAATACCACCCTTCTTAGTCTCTTGGGCATCCGCTCCTTATTAAACATTTTAGTTCTTGACATTCCAGTCCAAACACCATAACTTTAGAGGTGAGAGAGAGCTTAGAGTCCCTCCCATTTTAAGATGAGGAAACTGGTTATTCTTGGTAGAAGAAACAGAAGCAAAATTAAGTGACACATCTTTGCCTCCTTTATCAGTTATCATCACCCTCCTGCTGGAGAATTGGTTCTTTCCCCTCTTTGACTCTTCTCGCTCCCTCAACATAGCTTTAACGTCCCTCTCCCAAACACTCCTTTTGTTGCACTCCTGATATAGGTCCCTTTTGTACTTTCTGTTCCCTGTTCTGTGCATGTCTTTTAAAAATATAATTTGATCAATGAATTTCCTGTGATCTACATTGATCTTTTAAGAAAATTTCCCCATTTCCTCCTCTGTGGACTTGTTTCTCATATTATCTTCAGAATTCCATTATTGACAGTTTCCTATCCCTTCTAAGCTATCATCTCCTTTGGAAATAGGCTGTGTTAAACCCTAGGGTGTGTGTCTGATCATGGCTGATCATCTAGTTAAATTCTTTTATTTCACAGGTGGAGAAAGTGAGGTTCAGAAAGGGACAGTGAGTTGTCCAAGGTCACAGTCAGTTAAGTAGAAGAGCTGCACTAGAATAGAAGTTGAATCCAAGTCTTTTGACTTCTAGTTGTTTTCAGTTGTGTCTGATCTTCATGACCCCATTTCAGGGTTTTTTTGGGGGGGGGGCAAAGATACTGGAGTGGTTTGCCATTTCCTTCTCCAGCTCATTTTACAGATGAGGAAACTGAGGCAAACAAGGTGAAGAGACTTAACCAGGGTCACTTAGTTAGTGAATGTCTGAGACCAGATTTGAACCCAGGTCCTCCTGACTCTATGTCTGGGGCTCTATCCGCTGCACCACCTAGCTGCTTTAACTTCTAGACTAGTGTTCTTTCCACTAAATCAGTGTTCCTCAGAATTATTTGGCTAGAGAGCATTTTTGGTCTGTGGCACCTGATATAGTATCTCACACATGGTAGGCACTTAAATCCCTATTGATTGATCTAGACCTTGAAATCTATTGTTAAAAAATTATACATGTTACTGTGGCCATTGGGCTATATCGTGAAATCATGGGATGTCAGAATTAGCAAATTCATTGATTAATTAAATTCCAGTTTATGATGTTATTGCCCAGATCAGTTGAGCTTAGATGCTTCACATTCAGTGAAGCCATAAATGCCAGTGGGAAATGAAGGGCCTGAATTTCTACAAGTGTTTTTTAAATTTTCTTTGTCGGATTTCTGAGCAGAGACCAAGGTTTTGTAATTAATCAAATGTTAAAATGACAGCTGGTCTAATACAGGCCAACATAGTCTTATCCTTCCCAACAGTGTAGTCAGAACTCTGATTCATGTATTGTCTTCATCTTTTCCCTTTGTTGGCATATTTATCAGCTTTGACACTGAGTTAGGCCATATGTACTCCTGCACACAGTAAGCACTTAATAAATATTTGCTGAGCTTAATTAAGCTGAAATAGAACACTTCTTCATATAATTTCAATGCATTTGTCTCCAAGTTTTTTATTTGACTAGATAATGAATAGGGAACCTTTTTATAATTCCTTAACTCAGGATGAAATGTTTGAATTAGTTTTGTCACCCATCCAAGCTTACAGATACTTTGGATGTCCTGCAAGGTTGGGGGACGTGCTTATGTTAGAAATTGAGGTTCAAGCAGTTTCGAGCCTGAACTATTTTAATTTTTCAGTGTAGTAATCTTAAATCTGGTGTTTAACCCCAAGTGTGTGGGAATACATCCTATATAAAGTTTCTATTATTGTCACACATATCAATTCTCTGGCTTTAAAAAACGCCCACCTCTCTCTCAAAGCTTCCTCTTCAATCTATCATTTTGTTGTTGTTTTTTTTTTTTCCAGTGAGATTCACAATTTCATAGTGATGGAACTTTTGATTAAAAATATTTATTCTTCCTGGCAAATCTCTTAAAAATGCCATGGTTACTTAAATTTAAAAGAGCCTTGGACCAGGTACAAACTGACTCCATAATACAGATTGAGCTGGTCAAGTCTTTTCTTAACTGTGGTTTGTTGTTTTTCTGTTGTTTCTTTGTGACCCCATTTAGGGTTTTCTTAGCAAAGGTACTGGAGTGATATGCCATTTCCTTCTCCAGCTCATTTTATAGATGAGGAAACTGAGGCAAACAGGGTGAAAGGATTTGGCCAGGGCCATACAACTAGTAAGCTCAGGACTGACCACGCCACACATACCTCCAATCAATAAATTCCAGTGGCTGCTTGTCACCTCCAGGATCAAATATACATATCATTCTTTGTCCTTCAAGGTCTTTCATAATCTTTCTTCCCACTCCTTACCCACCAACACTTTTCTAATCTTCTTACACCTTAAACACAACTGTGTACTCTGTGATCCAGTGAAACTGGACTCCTTGCTGTTGCTTACACAAGACATTCCCACCTCCTGTCTCTGGACATCTTCATTGGCTATCTCCCATGAATTTATGTAATATATAATATATGTATGTATTTATAATATTATAATCTATCTTATCTATCTATCTATCTATCTATCTATCTAAGATGAGGTAGACATGAGACAGGAGAGCATTTTCAGCATGGATTGGGGTGGGGAGAGACTTGTGGCAGCAGATCAACCAATGGGCTATTGTAATAGTCCGTGTGTGTTGTGATGACGGCTGCACCAGGGTGGTGACAGTGTCAGAGGAGAGAAAGGGATATATGGGAAAGATGTTACAAAGATAAAAATCAATAGGTTTTGGCAACAGATTGGACATGGGAGTGACAGTAAGAGAGTAAAGAGTTGAAAATGACACCTAGGTTTGAGCCTAGGTGTCTAGGAAGATGTTGGTACCCTAAAGAGGAATAGGTAAGTTAGGAAGGGGGAAGGGTTTGGGAGAAAAGATTATTCAGTTTTGTACATGTTGAATTTAAGGTATCTATGAAATACCCAGTTGGATATGTCCAGTAGGCAGTTGGAGATGTGAAACTGGAGCTGTTATTTGGTATTCTTATTCAGAATAACATAATTGTTTTAAAATGAATGATGTGAGTTAATCTATCTATATGCCAATTTTTACTAATTCTCAAAACTTCAAGAATCAATAGTTACTCTACAAAGGACAGCAATTCTCCCCAAATAAAAAAAAAGAATCTGAGTGTGTTGGAAACAGCTGGGGATCTGAAGTCAAAGAACCTGAATTCAAGCCCTGGATTTGCTCCCTGTTGCCTATGTGATGAAAAACAAGTCCCTTTACCTTTCTGTGCCCCAGTTACCTTATCTGTAAAATACAGAGATAAGATTATGTAATCTTTAAAGTTCCTTCTAGCTTTAAGTTCTATAAACCTACCTCATGATGCTTTTCCATTACTCCCTTAGAATCATAGAGTCATGGGATTTTCAAGTTGGAATGTGGCTTAGAAATCACCTGAGTGTAACCCCACCCCACTCCCACTTTGCTGATAAGAGGACTAAACCCAGAGAGGTAAAATGACTTGCTCAGAGGTGTACAGCTAGATCTGACTCCTTAGACCCCTTAGCAGCAGAATCCTCTTCTACAAATTCCAAAACTATTTTGTTTTTTCTTGATTGGGTTGGCTTGATGTAGACGATGATTCTAAAGTGTGGACACCACGAAAGCCATCTTTTATAAAAGGAAGGAACCGGCCCTTGGGGACGTGCATATTCCATAGTCCCTCCATCTTGGGAAATTAATTTGAAAAGGCCACAGAGAGCACCTTTCTAATATACTGGGATTTCTATGCCTTGCCTGGTGGAAAAATTCAGTGTGTGTGTGTGTGTGTGTGTGTGTGTGTGTGTGTGAAGGCAGCTCCAAAGTATAATACTTAATGCTTAATTTTCAAATTCCACTCTGCTGAGAGGAGCGACTACACACAAAACACAGTATCATTGCAAGGAGGGTGCTATACAGCTTTCTTCATTTGTGAAGAACACTGGACAAGAGAAATTACTGAATTTGTAGGAGTTGGAATTCAGGCTAGGCTTGGGGGTGGGCTTCTAGAGAACTTATATGATTAAACACAAGTGGGATGCTCAAAGGAGATCTGTGCAATTTCCACTGCTCAGTGATAAGACAGGATCATAGAATGTCAGAATAAATTGTCTCTGGTATTGCACCTATCAAGGAATCTTATCTGATCCTACTATAGGTAGGACACATCTTCTTAAAGAAAAACCTTTCAGGCTTTGTCTTGCTCTATTGATTAGAATGTTGTTGTTTTTTAAGTCAATATCAAGAAACTCTTGTATTCTCTGAATCTTTCAGGTCATTCTGTGACTGTAAAGATGTGGTCAGTTGTAGAATCTCATTTACCAAGGCTATTTCATGCCATTCTCTTGGTGGATGTAAGCTTCTTAAGGGCAGGGACTATGTCTCATATAGTGGCTCCATGCATGCAGGAGTTTTTAAAATTGTTTATTTTGTTTCATTTTTTTTGTCTTTGGATCCCCAACTCCTTGCACAGAACCTCTGATACAGTAAGAAGCTAATAAATTATTACTGGATTAGATTGGTTCAGACTGTACTGTGACATCTCAATTTTGTATATCCCCTAGTACCTAATACATAGAACACTAGTAATAGAGATTTGTTGAATTGAATGAATGGTTAGATGAGCCTCTTAAAAACAACTTTTGTTTTCCCCTAGGACTAGACAACGACTTCCTTGCTGTTCTGTGTGATTATCCATCTCCTGACATCAGCCCACCTATATTCCGCCGAGGAGAGAAACTACGTGTAATTTCAGAGTAAGTTTCCTTCGCAGGAACCACCAGGTACTCTGAAAATAACTGCCATTCCTAAAGCACTTTAAAGCATAAATAACTTCTCACAGCAGCCCTCTGAGCTTGCCCATAAAATGAGCATGATCTCCATTACACAGATGAAGCACATAGCGGTGAGTTGTTCATAGCCACATGGCTACTGAGTGTCAGAACTGACTGAGATATGAATCCAGGGTTCCTGGATCAAAATTCAGCCTTCTTTCTCCAATACCATGCCACCCTTCTTTAGGCTAAAATAAAATAAAATGATTAAACTATGGGGAGAAAACAAAGCCATTGGCTGAGCTTCCCATTTAACTAAACAGCTCAACACTATTGGTGAAAAGAGAAAAACGCATCTGACTTTGGCAATATCACAGAATCACAGAAATTTCAGAGTAGGAAGAAGCTTCAGCAGCCATCTACTCCAACCTATGTCCCTGAAAGAATCTTCACTACGATGTACCCAACCAGGGCCTGTTGATTGATTGGCTGATGGTTTGCATTTGATCATCTTCAAGGTTTCTTTCAACTCTAGGAAGCTATGGTTCTATGGTAATGGAGGTGAGGAGCAGTGTCACATAATGGAGAGAGTGCTAGATTAGGAATCAGGAAGATCTGGGATTAAATCCTGCCTCAGATACTCACTAGTCCATGACGATTAGCAAGTTATTGAACTCTCTGATCCTGTAAATTGTGAAGAATAATAATACCTGTAGCACCTACCTTACAAGGCTGTGAAGATTAAATTAGATCATGTTTATGAAGCCCTTGGCAAAATGGAAAGCACCTCATAGACATCTATTATGATTATGCCCCGTCATTTCCTAGCAACATGATCTTCCTTAGACTAAATCTGATTATTTGTGTTGCTATTTGTACAGTGAAGGAGGCTGGTGGAGAGCAATTTCCCTCAGCACTGGTCGAGAAAGTTATATTCCTGGAATGTGTGTGGCCAAAGTTTACCATGGGTGAGTAAACTTCCTAAACTCCACCAACCCAGCTCAGTCATGACGCAATTTTGTTTTGTTTTGTTTTAGCTTATAGGGACTTTACAGGAAATGATGTGTTCTAAAAATCAATTACATATCTAGAATTTAGAATTATACAGCAGTAAACACACCCAGATTGCAATTCTCTAGCTTCTGACCAGGCAAATGATAGCCTGGAAATGGACAATAACATGGACGGAAAATAAAACAAGGTAAAATCTGCAGTCTGTACTTTTTGTGGTAGGTGGTACAGTGGATAGAGTTCTGTGTCTGGTGTCAGGAGGATCTGAGTACAAATGTGGCCCTTGCTAGCTGTGTGACCTTGGACAAGTCATTTAACCTCTGTTTGCCCCAGTTTCCTCAGCTGTAAAATGGGGATAATAATACCACCTACCTCCCAGGGATGTTGTGAGGATCAAATGAGATAGTATATTTATAAAGCACTTAGCACAGTGCCTGGCGTATAGTAGATGCTATATAAAATGCTAGCTGCTATTATTATTATACCATTTTCAAGGATTCATAATTTACTTGTGGTGGCAGCCTTCTAGACTCTGAGAAAGAATACGGAGTAGCAGGAACAACGTGGAATTATAGGAATTCCCAGCTGACACTATCCAAGCTGAGCATTTTAACTGGACAAGATAAAGATCACTATACTTACATATATTAGTGTATATTACATATAGACTCTACTATATATTACATTTCATCAAGCCTTCATGGAGGAGAAAAGTAAGGAGAAGGCAGAGAAGAAAGGAAAGAAAGAAGGAAGGAAGGAAAAAAGAAAAGGGAAGAAAGAAAGAAGAGGGGGGGAGGAAGAAAGAAAGAGAAGAGAAAGAAGGAAAGAAAGAAAGGAAGTAAAAGAAAAAACAAAGTGAGAGAATGTTTGTTTGCTGGTCTCCAAAAGTACTGCATTTACATTTAAAGAAGATCCTGGCAATCTGCATTGCCTGCTACCATGGAGATCTCATAAGATGATGTCTAAAAAGGTCTTACATTTTCTCTGAAGAATGTAGCTAGATACATTTTCAGTAATGATTATTCAGTTCAATTTAATTCAATAGCTTTCTATTTGGTACCTATTCATGCATGTATTTTTCTGCTAAGCTAAGTTACGAATAACTGTATTTTATGTCTGTCTGTCTGTATCTGTGAATATATGTATGTATATATGCTTACCAAAAGGTGGGTGGCTTTTTGGTGATAAATTTCCCCAAATTTAACTAGTCTGAACTTCATATAATAGACACATAAAGTCTATTCCTGGGCTTGTACTTGAGGCCTGCCCAGCTTAGTAGGATCTGAGAAAACCTGTCCTCCACCAGCATGGTGTATGAGAACCCAAGGTCACTGCCATGCCACTGTGAAGCATTAAAGGAGGATTTTCATGTAGGATAGACAAATAGTTATGTCCTTTGCCAGCATTCTCCTCTGATGCCTTAGATATGATGTGAAAGTGTGAATTTATATGTTTATGAAATACTGTGTTGTAACCTTTTTATCGCACATTGTAACACAAACCACTTACTAATAAAGTATGACCAAGTATTGGTCTGAGCCATTTCTGCCAAAAAAAAAGATCATTTGAATTTAGTGTGTGAACTCTTGGTGCACAGATGAGTGCTATTAAAAGTATTTAAAGAGAGGTTGTCTTCTTAAGCAAGTTAAAAGCTCTATCTACTATCTAATTTATAGGAAAATGAAATTGCTAAATCATAGCTTTATGGGTCCTACTCAGCTGGCTAAAAGATTCATAGATTTGTTATGTAGGAATAAGAAAGGAGACAGTGTGGTATAGTGGAAAGGGCTCTGGCTCTGGAGTCAAAGGAGTTGGTTTCAAGTCCTACCTATGATACTTGCTATCTTTGTGACCTTGAGCAAGTCATGTATTTTCTGTGAGCCTCAGTTTCCTCATCAGTAAAATGAGGGGGGAATAGATCAGATGGCCTGTGAGGTCCTTTTCAGCTTTAGAATTATGATCAAGGGGAGAATATCATAACAATAGTGAGGATAACTTACATTTATATAATGCATTAAAGTTTACAAAGTGTTTTGGTCTTTGGGAACCAGGGAGCACCCATCAGTTAACTTTTGCCATTTGTAAAGCTGTAAAATTCATTTGGTCAGAGTCTGTAGATTCTAACTTTTTCATAATTTGGTCTTGGACTCAGTTGATTTTGACTTGAGTTCTAGGGACGAGTGGTATGAGAGTTCTTTGTACAGTTACTTCAGTCATGTCTGACTCGTCGAAACCCCATTTGGGGTTTTCTTGGCAAAGATATTGGAATGGCTTGCTATTTCCTTCTCCACCTCATTTTACAGATGAGGAAACTGAGGCAAACAGGGTTAAGTGACTTGTTTGGGGTCACACAGCTAGTAAGTGTCTTAGGGCAAATTTGAATTCAGGTCTTCCTGACTCCAAGCCCAGTGCTCTTTCCATCGTGCCACTTTACTACTCTGACTTGAGGGTAGAGCGAGCTTGAACATACAGAGAATGAGAAAGAATTTAATGGAAACTTTTTTGTTTTCCAGTTGGCTCTTTGAAGGATTAGGAAGAGACAAAGCTGAAGAACTTTTACTGCTGCCTGACACAAAGATAGGCTCCTTCATGATCAGAGAAAGTGAAACTAAGAAAGGTAAGGAAGACCAAAGGGTGCTTTTTTCCATGCTGTTATCAGATTTTTATAAGTTTCTTTCCCGCTTGACTCATTATGGTCCTTCTTTGTCCCATCCTCTTACACCTTTGGAAACCATATCCAGAGCTGGTAAGCTAATGAGCAACCTACACACTGCCTAAAGCAGCTGGCACTTACGAAAGTAAGAAGAACTGGAAATTTAGAGAGCAGAGCAGTAAACAAGATGGGGAGGGAAAACAGAGCCGTAGAACGCTGGTTCTGAAAGGGACTTTAGAATATAGAACATTAGAGCCAGAAGAAACCTCAGACCAGAGAATGCCAGCACTGCAAGGACCTTGGAATATAGAAAGGGAAAACTGGATGGGGTCGAACACCAGAGAGTATTAGAACATAGAGGTCAAAATGGCAGAAGAGGAAAAAGCCACAGAAGGGCATAACATAAGACACAGAATGACAGCGTCGGAGGAGGCCTTACGATGTAGACTGTAGAACATGGAATGAGTTAGAAGTGAGAAAAAGAGCCCATTGTGATTAGGTCAGCCTTAGGGAAGTAGATCAAGCAAGCTGATCATTTCTGGCTTTGTACATCATTATTATTCTTACATGTGCCAATTACCAGTTGGTAAGGGTGAAGATGGAGATAGTAGGATCTTGAAAAAAAGGATTATAGTACTAGTATTCATTAGATAAGGCCTTATATTAATTATGCAAAGCAGAGAAAACCAGAAAACTCTGTTTCAGAGTATGTTTTCTATGCAATTATTTGTAACTGGAGGGAAAAAAAGGAACTCTAGGATTTTAGAGTTAAAAAAGGATTTTAAGGGGTCAAGTATCCCAGGGGCATGCTGATCAATATTTAACAACTAATCACACAACATGCTTTTCAGTTTAATATGTATTATTAACATTTTCTCCACCATTTTCCTAAATCTAGACAATCAGTAAAACAATAAATCAAGCCTTGATTTGTAGTATTTCTGGATTGTTGATGTGTAAATACACTGAATTTAACAACTGGCTCTCGTGAGCCAGTTATAGTTGACTCTAGAACATCCCTGACGTACCTTCTCACCTCTAATTTTATGGATGTGAAAAGTAAGGCACTGATAAATGAAATGTCTTGCCTAAGGTCACACAGGTGGCAGAGCTAGGATTCAAATGTAAGGTTCTAGACTCCACACTCAGTGTGGTATGGGGAGGGAAAACAGAGCCGTAGAACGCTGGTTCTGAAAGGGACTTTAGAATATAGAACATTAGAGCCAGAAGAAACCTCAGACCAGAGAATGCCAGCACTGCAAGGACCTTGGAATATAGAAAGGGAAAACTGGATGGGGTCGAACACCAGAGAGTATTAGAACATAGAGGTCAAAATGGCAGAAAAAATGGCCAAAATGGCTCTCTATACCATGGAGTCTTGCCGTGGGAATTCCTCTTGGATGGGGGCTTGACTAGATGTTTGCTGAGATCCCCTCTAACTCTCAAAATTCTGTGATTCTATGAGATAAGAAACCTAGGTTCAAATTCTGCTTTATATACTTAAAAACATGGATAAGCATCCTAACAGCTCGGGCCTCAGTTTCCTCAACTGAATGGTAGAAAATATGTTTCTTTTTAAAGGAAAGTGCTTTGTAAACCTTTAAGTACTATATAAGTCTGAGTTATTATTAGTAATAGTAGATGCTTAATAAATATCTTGAATTGAACTCATTTATTCATCCATTCACAAACAAAATATCAAGTACCTATGATATTCAAGAAATATACTGTATTAGGCACTGATGAATCTTACAGAAGATAAATTAGTGAGTCTAAAAGCCCGAAATGGTATTGCTTCCAAAGATCAAAATCTGCAAAATATAGCAATGCAAAAAAAATGAAAAAAACTAAACTAAAACAAAAGTAAAACTGCTAATGGAAATCCCAAAGGAGTCACAAAATTCTGGTGCCCTGACTTTCATTATTTCCACATCAGCATGCTTGCTCCACCTGTGCTAAAAATAAAGTTCATCAGCCCTGCATGCAATGAAGCAGTCCCCAGAGAAGTAGGCTCAGGGTATGTATGCAAAATTTCTCATGTATTTTCCACTTGTCACCCCTGGTTGCTTACAGTACGTGAACTTTCAGGCCCCGTTGATGTTCTGGGAAAATACATGCTAGGTTTTATAAAGTGGCGTTTGGGCAAAAAGTGAGTGACAGATGATGTGACTAGGCTTATACAGAGTCATTGATATAAATGCTTCTAGCTGTGAAGGACCTTACAGACTGAACATGCTCATTTTACAGATGAGGAATCTTAGGTCTTGGGGGTCCCAATGTCAGAGAGGATCATGGGATTTAGAGGTATCAGGAGTCATAGAGATAATCTAGTCTAACTTTTCCCCTCGTTTTGTAGATTTGAAACAACTTCAAGATCCTACTATCCCCTGATATCAAAATTGATCTGCTCATATAACAAATAGAAGACATTATCACAGAGCACCTCTTGATATTCATTTTTGACAACATTCTTAAAATTAACAACATCAACAACAACGACAAATAAATGATGAAAACCAAATCCCTGATTAACCTCAATCAGTAACAATCCTCTTCTCTTGGACTTCACAAAATATTTGTTTTTCTTCTCTCTGGCACACTTTTTACACATTATAGACATTTGCACTTGGGTCTCTGCCTTGAACAAATCTTAAGTTTCATAAGAGTCTGGACTGAAGTTTCTCAGATCTTTGCATCCTCTATTGCACCTGCCAAAGTACTCTGCACAAAAGACATTTTTGCTAAAATTATGAGGTCACTGTTTTTTGAATATGGTGATTACGGCTTCAAACAGAAAGACAAATCTTTTTAAGGTTCTTGTTTTTCTCATTTTGTCAAAGTAAACAGCAAAATGGACCCCAAATTGATACTTGTTAGCATGAATATCATGGGATCATCGATTTAGAACTCAAGTCAAGTGCTTAGCACCCTGTCTGGCACACAGTAGGTGTTCAATAAATATTTATTGACTCACTGACTCTCACAGTGGCTTTGCTTTTAGAAATTATTTTAAATTAACTTAATTTAAAATGTGTTAATAATAAAATACAAGTAAAAATAATAAAATAAGTCCAAATATTATTTCATTAATATCTATCAACTTCTCAAAAGCAGAAGAACATGTACAAAATAATATAACAATGGTCAGTCATTCAGAGAAGAAGCCATGAGACTTGTTTAGGTTTGAGTGACAAATTCCAATTCGAGCTGGTTGCTAAATCTCTTGGCTATCAAGATAGCCATAATGGATTCATAGTTTGTTTAACTATCTGTTGCTATGTTGCTATGATGCTTGCCACCATGTCACCCAGGTGCGCAGCAAAAAGTAAGGCTAAATTTAGGCACAGAGGCACGAGGTAAAGCATTCTTTTTAGATATGGCTAATTTGTGATTGAAAACAAAACAAAACATTTGCTTGCTTGTACTGAATCTGCTACAAGGGAAAATGCTATTGGGTGCTGGGTTTGTGGTGAGGGAGGGAAGTCATTTGGAAATGCAAGTGATGTAAAGAAAATAGAGGAGTATCAACAAAGTTTTCAAAAAAGAAAAAGTAAAGCTAAAGTTAAAATATGGGAAGTCATAAATAGGAAATGAGAAGAAGTAGCGGGAGGAACCACCAAAGTTAACTTGAAGAGGAAGCCGTGTAGTAATAGGAACTGCACTTGGGGTCAACAAGGCTGAGTCCAGGTCCTGACTCTGATTTCTTTGAACTCAGTTTCCTCATTTGTGAAATTACGAAGTCAGACTAGATGAGCTCTGATGGCTCCTTCTGCTCTAACATGCTAGGATCTGTGTTTTTGTGAAACTGCATTCTGGCAAAATGGTGACATGTCCAAGGTCACGTGACTAGTATAACTAGAGTTGGAAGCTCTTGTCTCCAAGTCAATGGCTCCTTTGACATGGCCTCTTAGTGTTAACATTGACAACCTGGGGTTGAAAGAAGTGGGGTAGGAAGAGGTGGTGGTCTCTGTCTCAGAGATCTTCAAGCCCAAGCTGGATAACTTATTAGGGATATTGTAAGGAAAGATTCCTGCTTCACATAGGGGTCAGACTAAAAAAAGTGGTAACAAAGTAAAATAGAAACAGGGGCTACTAAGCCATTCACAAAGATCCCTGCCGGTCATATATTGACTTAGAAACATCATATGTTAATATCATCCACATTTTAGTGTATTTTACTTATTTCATTAAATATTTCTCAATTACATTTTAATTTGGTTTTGGCCATGGCATGTTTGACATCTCTGGACTTAAAGAGATCTGAGGTTCCTTTCAACTCTGAAATTGTGGGATTCTAAATATGACACAGGTTGCCATTTCACTCCCCTCTCAACTGTGAATATTAACAAAACTTAAGGAGGGAAACATCATGTGGGCAAAGTAAGTATGGTGCTGGCAGAGTTGGTGATCTACCAGGGTAAGGCTTCAAGATAGACTATTAGATAGCAATCTAATGGCTGGGACCCCTTCCTACATGATTCAAATCTTCTTAAAAATAGAAAGAAAGAAGGAAAGAAAGGAAAGAAAAGAAGGAAGGACAGAAAAAAAAGAAAGGAAAGAAAGAGAGAGAGAAAGAAAGAAAGAAGGAAAGAAAGAAAGAAAGAAAAAGAAAGAAAGAAAGAAAGAAAGAAAGAAAGAAAGAAAGAAAGAAAGAAAGAAAGAAAGAAAGAAAGAAAAGAAAGAAAGAAAGAAAGAAAGAAAGAAAGAAAAAATGAAATTAAGAAGTAAAGAAAATGGAATGCTGCACATGCTGGTCTCAAAACCCGAAGAAAAGTTGGTTCTTTTTCCTACATGTACTTAACTCTACTTAATATCACAAATAGTTATTTCTCTCAGTGGAAGAATTCAGGCCCTAAATACAGTCTAAGATCACTGCCAGATGTGCTTAAATGGCCAGCAGTAACCAGCTTTGGGTACCAACTGTTAGGACAGTTTAGATTTCACTAAGTAAGAACTCACTGTGATCCAAAAATATATCTTTGAATAGTTCAGAAAAAAAATCTAAGTCATCAGTCTAAGATGAAACAATTTACTTGTCCTTCCTCTTGAATGAAAACAAATTAAATACTACTTTTTTTCTCCCATCCCTCCAGGTTTTTATTCACTATCAGTGAGGCACAGACAAGTGAAGCATTATCGCATCTTCCGTTTACCCAACAACTGGTATTATATTTCTCCAAGACTCACCTTCCAGTGCCTGGAAGACCTCGTGAATCACTACTCTGGTAAGACAATCTGTTAAGTGACTGGTGACAATTTTCACATCTGTGACCTGACTACATTCGTTAGGAGCAGAATTCACTGAGGTTACTGATCATTTCAATGAATACCTCTCAATATGTCCTTGTTCTTTTCCCTTCCTTCCGATTTCCTATTCTTTACCTCCTACTCCATCACTCAAAGCTCTGATGCCCAAGGTTCTGGCTGCCTATCCCATACCTTCTTCTAAATACCAATGACTAATTCTACTCCCATTTACATCAATTTACAAAATGCCTATCCTCAAAACCATGTTGTGAGATATGAAGGATGAATATGATTAGACCCATTTTATAGATGAGGAAATTTAGACACAGAAAAGAAAATGACTTGGATAAAGCCATAAATAGGTATTGGAAAGGTCTGGAATAGAACCCTACTCTTCCAAATCCATAAAAGCCTGACATTCTTCATGTTTTTAATAGTCACATGGTCTTTTATACATCTGTGAGCACCTTCTTCCAGGCAACTCTGAGTTAGCTAATGCAATATGGTTGTCTACATTTCATAGCTGAGGAGACTGAGACTCAGAGAGATAATGAGACTTTCTCATTGTTATTAAGTTAATAAACAACAGAGCCAAGACTCCAACCTAAGTTTCCTGAATTGGAATTCAATGCTCTTGCAATCCTCTATTTTAGGATCTAGTGAAAGGCCAAACCAACTAATCTGTAAAAGTTGTTCATTCATTCAACATTAATTAAGCACTGACTGTATGCAGAGAACTGTGATAGGTAGAGATAAAAAGTTTAGGAGAGATATAAAGGATATATCTCTCTAAGAGAGATACAAAGTTTAGATAAAACTAGAACCTTCCCACTTAGAGACTGTAATTTGGTAGGTGGTATACATACACAAGTGTTTAATACACAGTATTAAAAAGTTAAGTGATAAGAGAGCCAAAAGACATCAGAAAGCTGATGCCAACCAGTTGCATCAGGCAAGACTTCCAAGAGGAGGTGGCATTTGAGTTGCGCTTTAAAGGATGCTGGAGTTGAAAATATTCTATTGATGAGCATTTCTGTAATCATCTAAGCCCTTCATTTTGGGTATGTATACCCTATATCACAACATAGAGACCATGTGGCATAGTAGAAAGTACCCTGTACCTGGACTAAGAATCAGAACTCAAGTCTTGACTCTGCCATTTTCCTGTGTGACCTTGAGTCAATTTCTTTTCTCTAAGACTCAGTTCCCTCACCTATAAAATAAACAAATTTGCACAGGAATCAATTTCACAATTTCTCAAAGAGGAAAATATGGAGTTGGAAGGATCCTTGGAGATCATACATAACAATAGAAAAGAGAACAGCTGATTCTTTACTCAAAAAGGTTTGAAAAGACAAAAGCAATTACTGATCTACATGGCTGCTTTTTCATCATTATACAACATTTATGAGAATGACCTACATACATGATAAGGATATACTTGATGAAACCATGAGGAGTGAGCCCAGGCAGGATTTTGCAGATGACTCCCTGTATCAGTCTTCCTTTAAGTGGTCAAATAACTGCCTAGGAAGTGTATTAAAGGAGACACAGTAGTGTCCAGAAAATGAATTTTAGTCTTGTTTTACTTTACCCTGGTCAAACCACGCCTGGAGTACTAAATTAATTTCTGGGAATCTCTATTTTAGGAAGAAAATTGATAAGCTTAAGTATGTCAATCAAATGAGATAATGAGTAAAGTGCTTTGCAAACTTAACAGTCTGTACTAGCTATTATTATGACAAGGGAGAAATGCCTAGGAAGGTGAGGGAATTGGACACCATTCCATTTAAGGATTCATTATCTTTGAGGAGTGTCATGATAGGTACTTTCAGGTATTTGAATTGTTGACATGTGGAAGAATGAGTTTTTCTTGGCATCCAATAGTAAATATAAATACTAAGCAATTTCAGGAAAGAGGGAGACCTAATAAATGGGAAAATGAGAATGTTGCACCTGAGCTGATTAAGCAATAAAGGCGGAAAGGGTAACCAAGGCTGAAGTTCTTTAGAGACAGGTTTCAGATTGATAATGATAAAAACAGTAATGATGGCAGTTATCTGGAATGGGTTGCCCCAAGAGGTAGTGAGCTCCAAGTGGAGCACTGAAGGTCTTCCAAAGGAGGCTGGTTGTAGAATGGACTCCTGTGTGTTGTGGGGACTAGATCTTCCAGGTCCCTTTCAGCTCCAGGATTCCATAATTCCAAAAAGATGATACTCC
This sequence comes from Vombatus ursinus, assembly GCF_900497805.2. NCBI lineage: Eukaryota > Metazoa > Chordata > Mammalia > Diprotodontia > Vombatidae > Vombatus > Vombatus ursinus. The sequence goes on along the minus strand of NW_020954751.1, from coordinate 11,668,846 downwards.
AGCCTGACCAACTCTTGCCCAAGGACCTTCCTTTGGCAGTGCCTTCGCAGTTTACATCGGAAGATTAGAAAGTTTTAGGTCAGCTGCTAAAGCCTCCCCAACTCCAATTATGTACATAATAGTAATTCTCAAAGGCCATGTACTAAATCACAGAGGGGCCATGATCATTGTCAGTATGGGAAATAGTTACCCTGATGAGATCATGGGGGAAGGGTTAGATTTCACTGCATCATCTCCTTCTTGATTGCAATGTCCTTATTAATTATATAAGTAAGACTCCCAAGTATCTATAATTTTATTGCTGTGTGTACCTTGTCTAATGATGCAATCATAATCTCTCTCTAATTTGGAAGTCAGTCCTTGGGAGTTGCTGGAGCAGAAAAATTTATTATCGTGTGAAAATGCTGGTAATGAGCTTCTTGGAACTTCCAACAACTGACACACAATCTGTCACTGTGGGGTTGCTGTATGGTGCGATTGAGTATAGGATTTGAAGTCAGAAAGATCTGCATTCAAATCTTACCTTAGACATTTAGTAATATAATACAATAATATAGATTATCTATTCCATTATGTTATATGTACTATTCATATATATATATATTTTACACGTATGTGTGTGTATATATATATAGATAGATATATACACATATATATATCACATATATAAGATTTAAAGTTGGAAGAGACTTTGGAGATCACCTAATTCAACTTTCTCGTTTTAAAGGTGAGGAAACTCAAACATAGGAGAGGGAATATCTATCTATCTATCTATCTATTTATCTATCTATCTATGTACTATCCATAGTATATGCAATATCGACATATTATATATACATATACATATGTATTACCAGCTTATATTACATATGTAGATGTATGTGTGTGTGTTGTTGTTGTTGTTGTTGTTTAGTCATTTAGTTGTGTCCAACTCTTCATGACCCTTTGGACCATCTGTGGATTTTTTTGGCAAAGACACTACTAGAGTGGTTTGCCATTTCCTTCTCCAGCTTTATACAGGCAGGGGTGAAGTGACTTGCCCAGAATCACACAGCTAGTAAGTGTCTGAGGTCACATTTGAATTCTGGCCTTTCTGGCTCCAGGTTCAATGCTCTACCTATTGTACCACCCAGCTGCTATATATGTATGTATGTGTGTATGTATGCATATGTATTATATTATAATCATTATATTTTATATATATGTATGTGTATGTGTGTTTATGATTTGTTAAAAGTGACTTTAGAGACCAACTTTTTAATGTGTGTGTGTGTGTGTATGTGTGTGTAATTTAAAGTTAGAAGACACTTTAGAGATCAGTTTTTCATTTTAAGGCCCAAGGTCACATGTATTAGTTAATGGCAAGGCCAGGATTTGAATCTAGCTCCCTTGAATCCCAATGGAGTGTTCTTTCTACTATATCATATGTCCATTTCCAGAGTTCAGTTTATACTAGCAACACTGATTGTCAAGAAAGATTTTAGTTTGGGGCTTAAAGTGGCCAAATTTAATAGGGAAGTTGCTGTCTAGAAAGGCATAATATGGCTATTCTACCCTCAATCCCACAATTGCATGAGAGGGTAGTAGATTTGTAAATGTAATTAACTCAGTTCTTTCTCCACATCCTCATCGGCCCTACTGTAACAGCCTCCTAATTATGCTCCTTGCTCCCAGTCCCTCCCCTCCTGGTTCTACCCTGTCACAGAGCTGCCAAACTATCATAAGTCATAAGTCAGACTGTGTTTCTCCCTGACTCAGAAAAAAACTTCAGGGTTTCATAATGTCTCTAGGGCACAATATAGACTCTTCAGCCTAGCATACAAAGCCCTCCACAATCAGACTGTCCCCTAGAGATCCAGCCTCAAAGGAAGACTTGAATTCAAATCCTGACTCAGATATTGATGTGTAACCCTGAGCAAATCACTTAACCTCTTGGTTTCTAAGCAAATCTTTAACACTAAGATGCAGAGAAGGTGCCAATCTGTATTGGTAGAGGGAATTTCCTCACTGAGAGTTCCTTATACTAATGAAATTCCATGTGTAGTCCCTATCCCCCATCCCATCTTCTCTCATCCCATGTATCCTCCAGACTAGCCTACCAGCTGCTCTCCAAATTTGAGATCCCATCTCCTAATCCCACGCCTTTGCACAGACTGTCCTCCAGCTCTGGAATGTGCAAACTCCTCCTCTCCACCCCTTGAAGGCTCAGCTCAGGTGCGATCTCTTACTCTAAGCCTTTCCTTATCCTTCCCGTGTTTAGTTCTCTTTCCTTCCAGAAAATGCTTTGTATTTATTTACTTATTTAGATACCATTGGATCTTCCCTCAAGAGAATGCAAATTCCCAGTATCTTCTGTGGCTTTCTAGCACAGACTAGCACACTTCTGGGGGGCAGTAGGGCTTGATTGGTTTGAACTAAATTGTTTTGCTGACACTGTTTTAAAGTATGGCATCTCCTCTCCCTAGTCTTTCACCACCTTTCCTCATTCCACATCATCAGGCTCTTTGGACAGAAGCTGCTGAGAACATGGCCCCTGGAGTGGGGAAGGCAGAGATGGATAGTGAAAAATGAACAGGCATTTTGCCTGTCACTAGAGAGTCTTCATTCAGGGGCTGGTTGACCTCTTCATGGTAATGCTGTAGAAGAATCTCATACTTTGGACAGGCATCAAATTGAATGACCTCTTAGCTCTCATCCAACTCTTGGATTCTTCGATGTTATGAAGAATGTCAGGGAGTTCCCTGGGATTTCTGGCTTTCTGTGGTGACCCCCAACCCTATAACAACTGGAAATCTAGCTGTGAGCAGGAAGTGATAGAAGAAAGTGACCTCAAGTGAAAGAGGAAGGCAATCCTGGAGCAAGTGAATTTACCCAGTGTTTGTAACTGAAAGTGTGTTCTGGTGTTTTTTAATGACAATCATTTGAAATGTGTTCAAACCACAAAATTTACATAGTTAAAAGCAAACACAAATACATGTTGGCCCAGTAGATTTCTTGTAAATAAGCAGGCTATGGGACCCGGGAGAGGCATGTGGAGTCTCTATTCCCTTGGCTATTGTTTGACTATTAATACTACTTCACATTTTGTTCCATTCCATTCAACAAACATTTATTAAGTATGCAGAGCATTTTATTATTCTGGGAGAAATATAAAATTTAGATGAGATATGGTCCCTGAACTCAAGGAGCTTACTGTGTAGGAAGAGGATAAGAAACAAATACAGATAAACTCTAGTACATGATACATGATAAACACGTGAAAGACATGTATAACAAAATGTGCCAGGATACATTTGTTTCGCTGGTTTCTTATTGCTTTTAATGGAATGTTCACATCCATTATCTCATGAGTATCCATTTATTTCACTAGTAGCCATTATCAATAAATCTATGTAGTGGATAGAGTGCTGGACTTGTAGTCAGGAAAACTTGACCTTGGGAGCAGGAAGACCTGAGTTCAAATCCTCCCTCAGACACTGACTAGCTACATGACCATGAGCAAAACACTTAACCTCTCAGACTCAGTTTCCTCATCTGTAGCAATAAACAAACATTTATTAAATACCTACTATGTTCCAGGCACTGTGCTAACACAAGGATAATAGCACCTACCTCATAGGGTCATTATGAGGATAAATGGGACTATATATGTAGAAAAAGCACTATATAAATCTTAAAGAGTTATATAAATGCTATCATTATTATTGTTATTATTATTCAATCAGCAAGCATTTATTAAGTACCACTGTGTGCCAGACACTGTACTATGGTCTGGTGATATGAAGACAAAAGTGAAATTTTCCTTGCCCTCAAGGAATTTATAGTCTATTTTTTGAACATAATATTTTATTTTTCCCCAGTTACATGTAGGGAGCTAATATTCAAAAGAGAGAGACCACAAGAATATTTATCATTATATACAATAGGGTAGGATCTGAACCAGTGATTTAATTTGTATAGTGAATTTCCAGATGAGGAAGCTGTCCCCCTACCAATTCAAATCTACATCTCTTCAAGCACAGAGATTGAGTGACTTGTTACCAGTCACATGGTATGGCTCAGAAGCACACACTTGAACCCAGATCTTCCTGGCTTCAAGAACAGCCCTCTACTACATCAGGCTACCTCAAGTATGCACATAATGCTCAGAATGAATACAAGATCATTTTGTAAGCATTATGGGACAGAGAGTTCTCACAGCTTGGGGGAGGGGATCAGGAAACACCTCATATAGAAGATAGCACATGAGCTGAATCGAAGGGAATCAGAGATTCCAAGAAATCACAGTGAGAAGGAATGGATCCAACCACCAGGGACAGCCATTGCAAGGGCATGGAGATAGGAAATGGAGCATCCCATGTAGAGAACTGTAAGAAACCTAGTATGGCTGAATCACTGAGTATATGGAGGAGAGTAATGGGTAAGAAGGTAGTAAGGGGCCAGGTTATACTAAGCATAGCATAGAAAAACAGCTCTCAAACATTTTGATCTCAGTACTATTTCATACTTTTAAAAATTATTGAGGACTCCAAAGAACATTTATTTATGTGGGTTATATCTATCAACATTTACCATATTAGAAATGAAAACTGAAAAAAATTTAAAATAACAATAACAAATCCATTACATGTTAACATAAATTAAATATTTCATGAAAGTAACTATTTTCCAAAGCAAAAAATAATTAGTGAGAAGAATGGCATTGTTTTACATGTTTTTGCAAATCTCTTTAATGTCTGGTTTAATAGAAGACAGATTCTTATGTCATCTTCTGCATTCAATTTGTTGTAATATGTTGTTTTGGTTGAAGTATGTGAAGAAAATTTGGCCTCATAAAGCTATGTAGTTGGAAGAGGGAGGAGTATTTTAATAGGTAAATAATACCTTACTCTTATTACAGAAATTGTTTTGATCCTTCCAAGGACCCTCCTAAAAGGGTCTTGAGGACTTCCAGTTATCCTTGGACCACACTTTGAGGATTGCTGGTATGGTATATGTCAAAGACATCTTGTAGTTATTCTTTTATCTTTGAAACACTAATGAAAAAGTGTGAGCGTCTGAAAAATTCAGGATCCACTGAAGGCAGTGGGGTTTAGGGGTAAGAGAACAAGAGTGGAGCTCAGGAAATTTGGGGTCTAATTCTTGCTCTCCATTAATTTGCTGTCTGACGTTGGGCCAGGCACTTCCCATCCTGTGCCACAAGTTCACCAAATTCAAAATGAAGGAATTAGAGGAAATGTTCCCTAAGGTCCCTTCAAGTTCATTCTCTACTACACGTGTAAAGCCTTGCTTCGCAACTCTGCATTGTACTTATATAACATTTTGTAAGGTTCTTATCTGTGTTCATGACTTATCCCTTTCTGGACCAAGAAATCTAAATTATTTCAACTTCTAAGGCCTAAAATAGTATTTGACATAAAGTGAGAAGACATTTCTATTGTCCTCTATAAGTATAAATGTTGACTTCATAATCTTTTTCTTTTTCTTTCTGATAATATATTGCTCAGTTAATTTTTTCTGTCTTGAATATCAAGACTTTCTCTCCCATGCTTAATAACCCAGTCACTTCAATTTTCAACCCATGACAGATTTAATGAATGAATAAATAGATATTCTATATTCTAACCTTCCATATTGTAAGGTCCCTTCTGGCACTAATATACGTTCTATGATTTAAAATTCTGTCATTCCAGTTTTTACATTTTATGGCAGGTGATATGAAATTGGCATAAAGATTGTAAGCTTTTGCCAGCACTATGCTTTTCTTAAAGGAATGAACAGAAATTTGTTTCTCAAAAAAAAAGAAAAAGAAAAAAGCAAATCCCTTATGAGCCAGTGTACTTGGGGGTGAGAGCATGGTGGGAGGTATGCCCTCCTGCTCTTCGTGACTCCAAGTATCACCCTCAAAGCCAGGACATATACTGGATTTGCCACCTAACTTCTCATTCCTTTAGCAACTCTCTAAGATGATAACTTGCAAAGAAAATGCCAACCCTCATTGATAGAGTGAGTTTCCCTCACCTGGAAGTTCCTTACGCCAACAAAATCACAGGTCTGGTCCCAATCCCTATGCCCTGATGCTACATAGGCCTTTTTTTAGAAAAGATTCTATGTTGCTCCAAGTACTATCCTCTATAAGAACAAGCACTGGTCTCACAATCATTTTTCTCCTTAATCCTGATCAAATTTCTACAAATAATTTCTTTAGTTTGAATGTCAAGACTTCTTCTCCCTCACTTAAGAACCAGAAAGTCATTTGAATTTTCAGCCCATGACAAATCATTATTAAAGAATCAAATCCAGGCTCTGATTCTTAGAATCTAGCCACTGTCAGATTTTCACAATCTAGTCAATAGCCCACAGATGCTCAGATTCCTTAAGAGTCTAGCTAATATGGAGAATCTTCAATAAACCTTGTTTTTGGCTGAAAAAAAAAATCAAATCCAATTCAGTTTCACTGGAACGTCATGGCCAAAACTTATATTTCTTGGCTAGAGACATTGGCCATTAATATTAGATGTGGAAGCTATTCCTACAGTTGTTCACCCCTCTCGAAATCTGGACATACATCAGTTACATTCTATATAGGAAGGTCATGTTTCTATAGGTTTAGAAAATATTTTTTTCTCACAAAGGCCTTATACGGTAGATAGAAGAAGTATTATTTTTCCTCATTTGATAGATGAGGAAACTGAAGCTGAGAGAAGTTAAATGTCTTAACCATGGTCACATGGCTAGTAAACCTCAGAGCCATGATCTGAATCAAGGGCATCTATTTCCAAGTCCAGCTCTCTTTGCATGTCACCTGGCTACCTCCATAGCAAGGTCACTGATAGCACTCGATAAATATAAAGAAGAAACACATGTTGTATCAGATTGGGAATGTGTTTGCTTACTAAAGAGCAGCGATAGCTTAGCTTCAAAGCCAGGGCAGAGTTTAGTGATGTAAATGGACAGCAATAACTCAGACACCCAAGTATTTGGCTTCTAAGTGTTTACATTAAGACTATGTTGATCTTTTGCCTGGAAAAAAAGACATATGCTATTTCCTGGAATCCATACATACTTAATAAGATGGAGCCAGACTCCTTTCCTTCAAATAATGGAACAGACTAACCCAGGGCTTTGGAATGACAGAATATTATTTTTAAATGTTCCTGGAATGATGAAGGACCTAGTAAGTCCAGATGTTTAAATGATATAGGAATTTAGGTCCTGCCCAGTACTAGTAATGGAAAAAAAGTAAACTACTTAATTTAACTATTGTCCTCTTTGAAAATGGTTGGAATAGAAGTAAAGATATTTCTTTACCTTCCTCCCTCACTTGTCTGGGTCTGTTCCTTCTGATCTCCTAAGTATAATGAATTCACGGGCACCACAATTAAAAAAATCAGTGAATCGAACAAGATGATCTCTTTTTTTTCCCCCTTGGCTAGGCAATGGGGTTAAGTGACTTGCCCAGGGTCACACAGGTAGTAAGTGTCAAATGTCTGAGGCCGGATTCAAACTCATGTTCTCCTGACTTCAGGGCCAGTGCTCTATACACTGTGCCATCTAGCTGCCCCTGAACAAGGTGATCTCAAAGACTGCTTCTAGCTCTCATATTCTATGGTCCCCTAGTTCAATGAACTTATTAGACCTGCTTCGTTGACGTCATTTAGTTGGGTGGCAATATGGGGTACAAAATGCTGGAGTTGGAGTCAGAAGCCGGAATTAAATTTCTGCTTCTGCCATTTACTAACTGATAATCCAGACAAGTTATTTCCCTTCTCTGGCCTTAATTTCCTCATCTGTAAAATGGAGAGAATATCTGCACCAGGTACTTCACTACAGATGTGACAATCCAAAGACAACGGGCATTGAATGCTTGGTGCCCACAAAGTGTCCTTCCTCTATTGCTTCACAATTTTGATACATGCTAACCCTTTGGATATTTGTGTCTCCTTCCTCAGAGGTGGCTGACGGGCTCTGCTGTGTGCTCACAACACCCTGCTTAACTCAATGTACAACCGGCAATACGGAGAGGGCCTCAGGATCACCAGTCGTGATGCGCCAGAAAAATTTCAACTGGAAAAATGCTGCCAGGTAGCATTTCTTTGTGTAAATAGAATGACGAGGTCAAGGGAAAAAGCTTTTAGTGGAGAGTATTAAACGGCACCTTAGGTTACAAGGGGAGGGGGAGACAATGTGGTATGGTGAGATAGGGAGAGCCAGGCCTGGCAGGTAGGTGAGCTGAATTCTGCTCCCAGAGCACCTGCAAACTGGCTCTCTCACTTTGGAAAAGTCATTCCACCTTTCTCTCTGGACCTCAATCCAACCTTCTCATTGTCAGATGAGGAAACACGGTGTAAGGAATGGAGCACTGCACTTAAAGGGAAAAGATTCAGGATCAATCAATAAACATTTATTAAGCACCCACTATGTACCAGGCACTGTGCTAGGTGAAGTTAGGTTAGAATTCTATCTCTGTTCTTAATTAGCTGTGTGGCTGTGGACAAATAATTTCCCCTTTCTTCACAGGAAGATAAATAAATTAGATGATACATAGGTAGATATTGTTGACATGTAGGTAGATATAAAATAGACAGATGTTAGGTAGATGGATAGATATTGTTTATTGGTGTTCAGTCATTTCCATCGTGTCTGACTCTGTGACCTCATTTGGGGTGTTCTTGGCAAAAATAATGAAGTGGTTTGCCATTTCCTTCTTTGGCTCATTTTGCAGATGAAGAAACTGAGGCAAGCAGAGTAAAGTGACTTGCCCTGGGGTACATAGCTATTAAGTGTCTGAGGCTGGATTTGAACTTAGGAAGATGAGTCATCCTGACTTCTGGCCTGGCACTCTATCTACTGCACTACCTAGCAGCCTAAGTGAGAGAGAAAGAGAGAGACAGATAATAGAAATAGATAGATGAGCTAGAGAGACAGACAGACAGACATATAGATAGATGATAGATACATAGAAAGATAGATAATAGAGAGATAGAGATAAATGATAGAGAGAAAGAGATAGCTAATAGGTAGATAGACAGGTGATGAGACCTTGAGAAGTTGGATGGAGGCCAGGGCCCAATAAGAAGTTGATCTATCAGAGAGAGGCGAGCTAGGGGTGGAGTCCAAAATTTTGGTGGGATGGAGATGGTGAGAGAGTAGGGTTATAACATGGAAACTGCAGAAAGTAGGGTGGAGGCCTTGGCCCAGGGATGTGATGGAAAATGTTTAGTAACTGGCTTTCCAGGAAAGAAAGAAATTGTGCACAGGACACATTTTTAAATTTAATCTGTATCATTAACATTTTTTCCATCACTTTCTTAAGTCTAGACAACCTACAAAACAATAAATTAAGCCTTAATTTGTAGCATTGGCCAATTTCCAGAGTGTAAATACTCACACTGAAAATTTAATAATTGCTCTCATGAGAGGTACGAGCTGCTTCTACTATACCACTGCCTGGACCCTACTGAGATAAGGCAAGAAGCTTATGAGGAAGCTAAATGAGATGATGTGTAAGGTCCCTTCTATCACTTTTGTTTCTATGACTTTGCTTCCATGAGACTGGGAGGAAGTGTACTACAATGGGAAGAGAGCTGCATATGGAATCAGAGGACCTGGGTGTGAATTCTGATTCTCTTATTGTATTTGTAGGCCTTTGAGCAAGTCATTATTTAACTTCCCTGACTCTCAGTTTCTTCATCTGTAACTTGAGAGCTAGATAGCTTCTATTGTCTCTTTCCAGCTCTAAATCTATGCTCTTATGAGGCCCAGGGAAGTAAGATTTCTTGCTCAGGTGCCCATGGCTAATGACCAGCCAAATCAGGTCTTTATCAACATTAGGACTGCTATGTTAATAAGTCAATTGAAAAACTAATCAAGTCTTTCTTTCCTTCTCTCATCCCTTCTCTCCCTCGTCCTTCTCACTTTTACCTCCTCTACCTGTCCATGCATATGCAGAGTGCAGTCTGGTCCTGATGGAGAAGCAAACCCTCTGGAAATGGATGAGTCACTCTTCAGCTATGGTCTCCGGGAAAGTATCGCCTCTTACCTCTCCCTGGCAGGAGAAGATGGCTCTTCCTTTACCAATGACCGGAAGAAGAAAAGCCATTCTCTGATATATACTGGGAGCAAGCGCAAGAGTGCCCTGTTTTCTGCTCCTCAGTATTTCGAAGATTAGACTATGACCCACAAGGGAACACAGGACTGAATTCTCACCTCAGATCACCCATGTAGCCATGAGGCCTTGGGCTGCTGAGGATCTCCCAGCAACCAGAAGCAGAGAAAGAATGGACGCATGGATGCCTAAACTCTCTATCTGCACCCCACTCCCCACCAGTCCCCTAATTTCCCACATGTCAACAAAATGGAAAATATCTCCTGGTGGCTAGATAGTACTGTAGATATTACTATATGTTAAATTATAACTTAGTCATACACTGGATCACAAGAAGTGAGTGAGTGTGTGTGTGTGTGTGTGAGAGAGAGAGAGGCAGAGACAGAGAGGGAGGGAGAGAGTGGGGGGAGAATACACAAGAAAGAAAGATGAGAGACTGCATGGACAAAGACTCTCTCAATAGAAATGTTTTAAACTTTGTGATCCAGACTGAAATTATCCAGAACAACAGAAGGTCTGGATTTGCTACTTTCCACTGAGTTGATCTTTTTAAAAACACCACATGAAGACTTCCTGGCTTCAATCTTATTTTAAAAGTCAGTGTATGGAAGCTCAGTAACACTAGATGGGACCTTTGTTGCAAAGACTTCTTCAGAGTCAGACCATGGGTACGCTGGACATGACGATTTGAAGATGGGGCTCAGTTTTGATTGGGAATGAACCGAGGATGCCCTGGTTCTGCTCACTGTGTGATTCTGGACAAGTCACTTTAATTCTCTGAGCCTCAGTTTCCTCATGTGCCAAGTGTGTAAGGGGTTGTGCAGATCTCTTTCTAGCTTTGGAATTCCTTGACTCCAGGCCTGGGCAGACCCTCTCTTAGTGTTACCTGCAAATGCTTAGGGAGGGTGAACTGAGGGGAACTGCTGAGATCATCCCATTCAACACAGAACCTGGAAAGGCCCAGGGGCCAGGAGAACTAGGTATGAGAAAATCAATAGGAGAATCACCTTGACAAAAGAAGGTCTCAAGAAATTGGTATTGTGTAAAGAGTACTGGATTGAGAATCTAAAGACCTGGGTTTGAATCCCAGCTCTACCATGGACTGCCCGTGTGACTCAGGCAATGTGGGCCTCAGCTATAAAGTGAAGAATGGACCAGTAGATTGGAAAGGTCCGTTCTAGTTGTAAACTTTATGAGGCTAGTATTCTTGGACACACACACACAAAAGACCCTTTCTCTATTCCTGAAAATCTGCCCTGAATGGACATGAAGCAATAGGTAAAGAAAAAATTTATCAAATCTGGTGGCTCCTTCAAATGGTTTGGGAACCTTAAGACTCAAAAACAGAGCTTTGGGAAAGGTTAAGGGTCCAAGGGGTTCCTTATGGCATACCCAACCAGAGTCAGAGGAGCAGAGAAACTCTTCTCCAGGGACTGCTAGGCCTGTGGGATAAATGCATTACTCATTTTTCCCAGTTTCAAAGGGACAGAAAGAATTTGTGAGCGTTGTCTCTAGCCTGATAACAAAAGTCTGTAATGCTTACTCTAGGCATGTTTGAGATCTTAGATCATCACAGCAGTGGCATAGATATGTGTGCATTTTCAGAGCAGAGCACAAAGGCTGTTTGAAATAATCAACCATGTTACAGAGTCTGAATATACCATTGTGGACATTGGCGTTGCTTGCCAAGCAAGGAGACCTCCCTCCAGAACTCCAGAGGTTTGTATAGAGTCTAATGTATTGTTTCAATTTGTGATTCATGCAGTTGAAATGCTTGAGGGAGTGTGAGTGTGTGTGTGTGTGTGTGTGTGTGTGTGTGTGTGTATGTGAGAGACGGGGGGGAATTCTAACATTAGCATTACACATTGCTAAATCATGTATTTATTCTTGATTTAAATTGTTGTAATAAATATTTCATGCTTGAAATACACAATACAATGCTTGGGCAGTGATTGATGAACTTGATTTCAGGCTTTTTGGAAGCTGATTTTTAAAATTATGGGAGAACATATAAACATGCTTCCAGAGAGACGGAGCCATGGCAATGTAAAAGAATGAGAGTCCAAACAAAAGTAGTGGACTGAAAGTCAGGGGACTCAAGGTATACTTTTGGCCCTGCTATCATCTTGGCATGTGACTTTGGGCAGGCAACCTAACCTTTCTTGTCTTAAGTTTCCAATGCTAGAAAAGGAAAGAGTTGAACTTAAAGATATTTCAGGTACCTTCCAGCTCTATCATTTTATGCTTATGCTTCTTTCCAGCTCTATTGATCTAGGAATGTGTCTATGAGGCTATAATTGGTTTATCAAGAGTGGTGAGTACAGTAGTGTGGCATGGCACATAAAAGTCTATCTTAATCTCGTTAGCCAGATGGTCTGATATACAGAATGGCACTCTCAGATGGATGTCTAGGCTTGACATTGAACTAAAGACTTCTGGTGATTTCAAAGTTGAGAAGTTTTCAGTGAGGATTCAAGGTTGCAAGTGAATCTTAAGAGTGAGAATAGTTAACTTAGATCTGTTTTGGCGATAGGTAAAGCATAAAGCAAGATGAATAAGTAATGACAATAGTGATCTTGGGAGCTAGATCATTCTTCTGTTCATGAAGCAAGGCTTGACTTTGACAAAATTGTGACATTAACCAAAGCTGGTCCTTTGAACCTACCTTCCCACCTCCTTTTTGTACACCAGTCTTTCTTTCTCCTAGCATCTTTGTAAGGTGGAAAGAGCTCTAGACTGGGAATCAGGAGATCTGGGATCCAGTGTCAGTTGTATCACTAACTCAATGGGTGTCTTTGGGCAAGTCATTGTAACTTGCTGCAACTCCGTTTCTTTGGGGTGGTGTTGATGACAGAAAGTGAGAAATTAAGATAATCCCTCCCAGCTCTAAAATCTATAATTGTATGAACTCCTTATGCCCAACTCCAAAGTCTTGGTGTTCTCATAACATCCATGCTGATGCCATTGAAAGCTGGGATAGACAGCTGAAGGAGGTCTGTGCTTGGCTGTTGGAGCCTAGAGTGGTCACAGCTGCCTCTCACTTCTCAGTGACGCTGGTCATGGGGGTTGCTCCTGTGAGAGCATCAGTTAGTTGGCCAACAAATGTTAAGAATGTAATATGTGCCAGGTAATGTACTAAGTGCTAGGGATGTAAAGAAAGGCAAGAGGCAATTCCTGATCTCAAGGAACTCACATCCTAACGGGGATACACCCAAACAAAAACCAAAAATTGTCGTATATGCAGGATTCATATAATGTACAACTGCCAAAGGGATTTTCCTTAAGTATAGGTCCAACCATGTCACTCTGTTACTAAATAAATTCCAATGGCTCCCTACTACCACCAGGATCAAATATAAAATCTCCATCCCTCCCCCTCCCCCTCCCCCTCCCCAGCCTTTTCTCATCTTATTCCTCCTCACTCCCCTCCCAACTCCCATGTACAACCAGAACCAGGGACACTGACCTCTTTGCTGGTCCTCGAACATGACACTCCATTTCTGGACTCTGGGACTTTTCACTAGCTGTCCCTCTTGTCTGGAATGTTCTCCCTCTTCCCCTCTGCCTACTGGCTTTCTTCAAGTCCCAGCTAAAAGTCCACCTAGTATGGAAGCCTTTTCTAAACCCTCTTAATTCTATTGCCTTCCCTCTGTTGATTATTTCCTATTTGTTCTGTGTAAAGCTGTTTGGTTTTTACATGTTTGAATGTTGTCTCCCTCATCAGATTGTAAGCATCTCCACTCAAGGATCATATTTTACCTTTCTTTGTATCCATTGTGTTTAGCACAGTGCCTGACCTTAAGACCTTAATAAACATAGTAATACCTTAATAGGTACTACTTAATAGGATCTTAATAAACGCTTGTTGCCTGACTATTATGAGGAACTCCCAGATGAAACTCCTGCTAAAATACATCAATGTCTTCTCTGTAACAGATAAGAGAGTTGCCAAGAGCAATGAGAGGTTATGGGACCTGCCCAGGGTCACACAGACAGTATGTGTCAGACATGGGGACTTTGAACTGTTAGTATCAACATCATCTTTAAAAACTCAGCTGTCCAATCAGAAAATAAACATTTGTTAAGGGCCTACTATGTACCAGGCATTGTGCTAACTCCAGATATTTCCATCATTGAGGCCATTTCTCCATCTGCTATACCATCTGCTTCTCTAGATGATATCTACATAAATTTAAAGGGTCACAAAAGTCTTTACTTACACTATCTCCTTCGAGGTCCCTGAACAAAAAGTATTAACTTCTGGGGATGAATGTTGCTTTCTGAATCCCCTAGATCATACCACTAAAGCTAAGACTATTTCCACCTCCACAACAAGGCAGCTGAAAGGAAGTAAATGTCAAGAGAGCAAGGCATCATAGAATCACAGACTATCAGAACTGGGGGGTACTTCAGAGTCCAACCTGTACCTGAATAGGAGTACCCTTTACCAATCCATCAACAAGGGGTCATCAGACCCTCACATGAAGATCTCTAGTGATGAGAAGCGCATTATCCTCACCCAAAGCAGACCATTCCATTTCTTGAGCTCTCAGAGTTGGAGAAGTTTCACTATTAATGGGAAAGTTGGCAATACTCTCTTCCTTGTGCCTCAAATTTTAGGACATGGGGGGAAATGTCATGCACCTTAACTTTCATGTAAGCTGTCTCATGAGTAGCTAAACACCAATAAGTCTCTTGTTCACTGCTTCAGCAGTTTATATATATATATATATATATATATAAACTATATATAAATATAGTTTAGACCCTAAATTCATCAGAAAGAGTTAAGAGTTGGGGGCAGCTAGGTGGCGCAGTGGATAGAGCTCCAGCCTTGGAGTCAGGAGGACCTGAGTTCAAATCTGGCCTCAGACACATGACACTTACTAGCTGTGTGACCCTGGGCAAGTCACTTAACCTCTATTGCCTCAAAAACAAAAAAAAAAAACAAAAAAACAAACAAACAAGAGTTGAAAGTTGATCATTTTTACTATCAATTACTCATTTATTACCAATTCTCACCCTTTTTTTCTAAAAATCTGTTGCCTGCAAAAAGGCTTCTAAGAACTACTAATATGATCAATAATTTTCGTCCACTTCACTATAAATGCTTTCACGTCTGTCTTAATAACTGCTTGCACTGATCTATTAATAGCTGTTGTTAAATGGATAAAACCAATGAATGAATTTCTTTTTAAGCACCACTGTCATTAGATTATTAAATGAAATTCCCCAACCACCTACAGACTCAGAAAGAAAATCCTTCCTTCTGGATCCATCAGATGGTAGTTTAGAAAGAAAGGCCTCTGTGTCCTGGTGAATGTCTGATTTATAAGGGGTGGAGACGAATGGGGGCTGGAAAAACAGTGAAAGTGTTCAAATTGTCCTAGCCAATTTGTCAGTTCCTAGTGTAGAGTTGAAGGTATAAAAGGCACTGGTGTTTATACAGTTGAAGGTCTTTATCTCAAGACTCTTTTGGTGTGCAGTGTTAAGAAAGGCCCCTTCTCAAAGATGTTGACACCAAGAATGCAATTCCCAAGGGGGAAATCTACACCAACGTCTCAGACATAGAGGTTCTGAAACCTCTACATTACTGATTATAGGATTTAGAGCTGGACACATCTTTGAGGAAATTGAATCCAAACCAATTTTCAACCCACTTTGGTCATCATTTTACAGATGGGTTGAAATGATTTGTCCAAGGTCATACGAGTCATGAGTAATAGAGCTGAGAGCTGAAGTTCACATCCTGTGACCCTTAATCCAGTATGCTTCTTATTCCACCATCATGTTAGGAAACATGGTGTCACTGACTGATTCTCCATCAGTCAAGACATTTTTGAAGTGTCTCTGTGGGTTGTGATGATGATTTTGTGCTCAAGTCATCCAAACTTTCTCACAACCAAAGGTATAGATCTACAAGAAGGCTGGTCAGAACTTGGAATACGGCCTATGGCAATGAAACAGAGCAGCCCCAATCAGCCTTTAGGGGTTTGATTTAACTCACAGTGTTGGTCTCATTAAGATCAAGTTCTAGCCAACCAGGACACAAGTTGCAGATATGGATGATATCAGACACACTTTATATTGTTAGCAGGCTTCTCAACTGGGAGGGCAGTTTAGTGGTTCAGTGGATAGGGCACCAGGCCTGGAGTCAAGAAGATCTGAGTTCAAATCCAGCCTCAGACACTGACTAGCAGTGTGACCCCAGGCAAGTCACTTAACACTATTTGCTTCAGTTTCCTCATATGTAAAATGATTTGGAAAAGAAAATGGCAAACCACTCTAATATCTCTGCCAAGAAAACTTCAAATGGGATCATGAAAAGTCAGACATGACTGAAATGACTCAACAACAACAACAAAACTCAGCTGAGACTCAACTGACATTTATATGGTACTTTAAGGTTTGCAAAGTGAGATATATATATGCATATGTATATGTGTGTGTAAACATACACACACGCATGCACACACACATACATATATGCACACATATACATGCATACATATACATGCACACATACATACATATACATACATATAAACATACATATGTGTGTATGTGTATGTGTATATAATATATATATATATATATTATATATATCTTTATACATCAGTTCTTACAACAACCCTGCTAGATAGGGGCTATTATTAACCCCATTTTACAGATAAGAAAACTAAGATTGTTAAGTGAATGGCCCAGGGCCATGCAATTAGTAAGTAGTGAAAGCAGGATTCCAACCCAGTTCTTCCTGACTCCAGTTCTAGCACTTATTACACTCTGCCTTTCTACACATTCCTTGAGCAACTGTGTTAGTACAGGAGCCGTACAACCTGACTTCTCTTAGAAAAAAAAAAATATCCCCCATGAAAGAGCTTCTGTTTTTCACAATAGAACTTTCGATTTTAGAGATATGACTAAATGTCTAAATGACTAAAATGTCGGCAGAAGAGAAAGTCTGTCTTTATGAAAGTTTCTCTAGGCCATTCCTCGGTACACACCAACCTCCTTCCCCCATTCCCCCTCTCTCCCCTCCATCTCCCCACCACTGCTCCTAACTGGGTAATGCTACGGGGTTCTGGGGCCCCATTCCAGGGAGAACAAAGATGTCAGCACCTCCCTCTGCCCCCTGACAACTCACGCCATTCCTATGTGCAGAGGAAGAAGAAGTTTGATGGCATTAGTAAAGATTTGTTAAATATCCCCATATTTCAGAATTAAATCCCACTCAAAACAGAATTAAACAAACAAAAACCAGACCATTTTGAAACCAGGTATCCTAAATAAGGATTAAAGATATGAAGGATGAGATCAAGGCTGGTAGTAAGGAGAAGCATGAAATAGGCTGTATTTGGTTCCAGGGTCTCTTCTCCCTTCCTTTTTTCAATGAATATGAAAGCCTGTGCCCCTAATCCCCTCATGCCTGATAGCTTAGGTCTATCTTCCTGATAGTCTAAGAGTCCCCTGATAGCCCGAGTTATCTTCTACTTCCACAGAACACCTTTTAGCAAGAAATTACGCTGCTGTGTTCATGACCTTTTCCCCAGCACATTTCTTTAAACCTCATTGTATTACTTGTGATGGTAGCAACAAATTTCACTAGATTGGCCACTAAACTACTCCCTTAGGGCCCGGGTTCTTGGGTTATTGAACCTTTTATTGCTACACCCTTTTGGAAGTCTGGGGAAGCCTATGGATTACTTCTCAGAAATATGTTTTTAAATGCATGCAATAAAATACATAGGATTACAAAGGAAACCAATTATATTGAAATTCAGTTGTCAAAGTATATAATTTTTATTTTAAGTTCACAGGCCTCAGGTTAAAAAACTTCTTCCTTAATATGTCTTAAGTTTTCAGTATGTGACCCCCACCTCCTAGACAACATTATAACTTCAGCTATTAAAATACAAGGTTCCTTAGGAAGGACTTTTTTCAAGCAGGCCATTGAGGAAAAAAAAAAAAAAGGTATGTTTTCAGATGAGTCCTGAAGCATCCTGTGAATCACATGATCTAGGGGGCCAGGTTACCTTCATCCCTTAATAGATTCCATTTAAAGTCTGAATGCAGATCGAAGCATGCTATTTTCTCTTTTTTTTTGTTTTTGTTTCTTTTTTATTGTGGTTTTTCCCTTTGGTTCTAGTTCTTCTTTACAACATGACTAATGTGGAAATATGTTTAATATGATTCTACATTATTTATAGCCTATATCAGATTGCATACCATCTTGGGGAGAGGGAAAAAATTTAGAACTCAAAATCTTACAGAAGTGAATGTTGAAAACTAAAAACAAATAAATAAATAAAATTTAAAAAAAATAAATAATAATTAAAAATAGATTAAGAAAAATTAAGAAAAAACAGACTCTATTTAAGTCAAGGGTACAACTACCCCTCTTACCCTCTTACATCACACCTTCCCCCTTCCCAAACCCCACCCATATCATCAATTTAAAACAAACTTGTTTAAGCAGATAAGGGATCTGAGAAACCAAGGACCAAACTTTGAGATTGAGGTCAAAGATGAAAAATAGTACTCACCATCAGTACTGCTCTTCTAAAGAGTCTTGAGCTAGCAGAGGTCGTCAGCAGGTGGATGCTGGTGATGTCAGCACCACCTCGATCTGCTGCCACGGACACTTGACGGGGATCTCCACCAAAGCTGGAGATGTGAGCCTGTACCCATGTCAGAGCTGCTACCTGATCCAAGAGGCCCCAGTTTCCACTAGCCTCACTGGATCCTGGAAGAAGGATGAAATTCCTCATGACATAGGCTTATAACTGTAGGTCAAGTGATACCAGAAGAGGCCTACCCTGGAATTTAAAAGATCAATTGCAGGGGGGACAGGGAATAGAGGAGACAGGAAGCATGTTATAGTGAAAAGACCACTGGACTTGGGATCTGGAGGTTTAAATCCCAGTTGGAATATTTAATAACTATATCCCCATGGGTAACCAATTTAACCTCTCTGAGCCTTGGTTTCAATATCTTCAAAATGTAGATAATAATATAATAGAAAATGTAGTGACTACCTTAGAAGTTTGTTGCAAAAATCGAATAAGATAATGAATGTAAAGGAGGGCTTTGCAAGCCTTAATATGCTATCTAAATGTTAGCTATTATTACTATTATGAGATAATGTACATGTAATACTTTGTAGATTTAAAAGTATGTCATAAATATTAGTTATCTCTATTGTCATTATTATCATTAGTAGCAGAAAAGGGCCTGGAGGTTTAGTGGACTAAAAATTCAACATGAGTAAACAGTGTGGCATGTTAGCCAAAAAAACTAATGCAATCTTTGTTGTCATTCAGGCATGCCCAGATCTTCATGGAGCCCTATCCTCTGTGCCACCCAGCTGCCTGCATTCATTCATTCCTTTGCTTGACCCCAAGGGGTAGGATTAGAACAATTGGGTATAACTTATTGGAAAGCAGATTTTTATTTGATGTAAGGAAAAACATCCTAATATTAGGGTGGTCTAAAGGTATAATAGAATGTTTTTTTGAAGACTAAGTTTGCTGCCATGAGAAGACTTCAAGGAGACACTGGATGATCCTATGTTGGGGTTTTTGCTATTATTCAGTCGTTTCAGTCATGTCTGACTTTGTGACCTTATTTGGGGTTTTCTTGGCAAAGATACTGGAGAATTTTGCTATTTCCTTCTCCAGATCATTTTTACAAATAAGGAAACTGAGGTAAACAGGGTTAAGTGACTTGCTCAGGGTCTGAGGCCAGATTTGAACTCAGGAAGATCAGTCTTCCTGACTCTAGGCCCAACACTCTATCCCTTGTGCTACACAGCTGCCCCACTGTTGGGGATATTACATTATAAATCATGTTATTCTAAGTGTAAGCTTTTCCCCCCCTATTATGATGATTATTCATTTTTGCATGAAGGAGAGATAGAACTGAGGGAAGAGCTGGTGGGATAATTATAAATGAAACATTAGAGATGAGACCAAACATCCCTGGCTTTGGAGAATGATAGAGACCGGGGGCTGGGATGATTGGGAAGGAGCATGTGAGGATATGTGGGCATGATGCCTGGGTAGAATGAGAACATGGGATGATTTGATGCTACTTTTAAGTTGGATGAATGAATGAATAAGAAACTAGACAAGTAGCTCTGGAATAGTTTTTAAATGGCCCCATTCAGTAGTACAGGAAACCAAGTGGGAGGAAGATGGTGCTAGAATCATTAGATTTCAAGGGGGGATAGATTGTAGAGATCAACTCATCCAATCTCCTCATTTTCCAGATGTGGAAGCTGGGCCCAAGAGAGGTATGTGACTTTCCTCAGGTCCCACACTTCCAGGCTTTGAACTCTAGTCCATTCTCTAAATACAAATCCAGTGTTCTTTTCACTGCATTATCTTCCCTCCCAAACTTTACCTATTATTTTTCTTAAGTCCACGTGTCCGTATCCTGTCTTCTGAGCTAGATTATAAACACCTTAGATCAGGAATGGTCTCCCATTTATTTCAGTTTCTCCAGGGGTACAAATGTAGTACTCAGCACCCAGTAGTGGGCCAAAGAGATATCTGTTGAGAGACTGGCTGAAAGCCTCCCTGAATTCCTAAAACCTTAAAAATTTCGGAATGGCTCTAGGGGAGCCCTAAGTTAGGACATCTTGGCTCGGGACTTCACCAGACACAGGGGCAAGGTAAGAAAATGCTCCAAGAATGAATGTGAGGCATGAGATAAACACCATAGGCATGCTGTACTCCATCTCTACTCCATGAAAACAATGAGCTACGCAATGGGAAGCTACAGCCTGCTGAAATCCAAATCCCGAAATGACAACATTTCCCACTGTTCACTTAAAGCAACACTAATAAAGTGAATAACTTGTCTGTTGGGAGAGAATTTCAGAATTTCTTCAGATGCATTTTACTTGCTATGGCTGCAGAAACCATTAGTGAACCTATCAATGAGCCTCCCTGGACCCCATGCCATTGGATCTGTTAAGCTGGAAGAGATTTAGAGGTGAAACCCTGGGCAGAATGGTAGAAAAATCAGTGGAGTGGGAGAGAAGTTATACAGTTCCCTCACTACACAGGGATGTACCATTTAAGGCAGAAGACAAAAGAAAAAAACTTGACCAGCATCTTATTACTTTCCAGCACATAAACCTCTGCTCTAGCCAGTCTCTCTCAATGTGCCATTTTCTCCCCTGGCTCCTGGGAGACTTGGTTCATGTTATTCTCTTACTCCCTTTCTAATAATAACAATGATAGGGTCCAGACAGTCACTATCAGGTCAGGAAACTCCCTTAACTTACAGTCTTAGAATATTGCCTGTGGCACTGATACATTAAGGGACTCGTCTAGGGTCACAAGTCAAGGCATAGCTAGAACTTAGCTCTCCATTCTGGGCCTTCACCTTCCCCCCTGACCTTCACATCACCCAGCCCCCAGCCTCTCAAAAACGCTAAATAACAACTGTTGCTATTACTACTGCTATTCAGTGCTCAGCCTGGTTCCTGGCTTATAATAAACCCTTAGTAAATGTGATTGATTGACTAAGTGAGTGACAACTACAATTTCCATTTCTGTAGTAAATGAAGCACTTTTTAAACAACAATCCTATGAAATAGGCAGTACAAATGTCGTAATCCTCATTCTACAGATGTGAAAACCAAGGCTCTGAGAGTTTCATTGACTTTCTGATGACCATACCTGATGACCATACAGCTGATAAATGTTTGAGGGAGGAGCTGAACCCAGGTCTCTTAATGTCAGCTACATCATGATTCTTTTTCACCTATCCAAATGCTACCCATTCTTGGAGATCTCCTCTTCCAGGAAGCCTTTCCTGGCTACTCCAACCCCCTTGTGTCTCTCCCTTTTTGGAACTCCTGTTGTTCCTAGAGTGAAGAGATCTTAACCATTTTTTGTGTTGTGGACCCCACTGGCAGTTTAGTCAAACATATGGACCATTTCTCAGAAAAAAATGTTTTTAAATAAATAAAATATATATATAAACATGCACTTATAATTATAACCATAATTATACTTACATTTTGGTGCCTATATATTTATCTATTTCATCTATCTATCTTTCTATCTATTTCAGGGTATATAGGCTGGATGAATCCCTGTCAGGGATACCACAGAAAGTATTAGGAGGTTAGACTAAACCAGGAGTTCTTAACCTTTCTTGATTCATGGACCCCTTTGTCAGTCTGATGAAGTCCATAGACCCTTTCTCAGAATAATGTTTTAAATGCATAAAATAAAAATATATGTACATATTGTTGTTGTTCAGTCATTCAGTTATGTCTGACTCTTTGTGACCCCGTGGGCCATAGCACACCAATGCTGTACATGGAATTTTCTTGGCAAAAATACTGGAGTGATTTACCATTTCCTTCTCCAGTGGATTAAGGCAAAAAGAGGTTAAGTGACTTGCCTAGAGTCATATAGCTAGTATCTGAGGCCAAATTTGAATTCAGGTCTTCCTGACTCTAAGCCTGGCATTCGATTCAATGAACCATCTAAAGTATGTAATACTATAGCCATAACTATAACTACATAGCTATATGACTATATCTGTGTGTATGTATATGTATCTATCTCCATCTACCTACCTACTTATCTATCTATCTATCTTCTGGATGATTCCCTGTCAGAGATGCCATAGTATATTACAACTATATATGTATATCGATGTGTGAGTCTATATGTATATGTACATAAATATATATAAATGTATGTATAAAACTATAATGTATATGTACGTGTCTGTGTGAGTATATTTGCATGTATACACACAGACATACACATATATGTGAAACTATATGTATGTAAAATATATAAAAACTATACATACTATGAGTATATATTTGTTTATATATACATATAAAACTATATATGTACATATATACTCATAGATTGTGTGTGTGTGTGTGTGTGTGTGTGTGTGTGTGTGTGTGTGTGTGTAAATAACTAGGATACAGAAGCTGGATGAGTCCCTGCTCTCAGGAATGCTGTAGAAAGTATTGAGAAGTTGGACTACATTGGGGTCTCTTAACTTTTTTGGGGGTCATGGTCCCTTCTGGCAATCTGATGAAGCCCATGAACCCTTTCTCACAAGAATGTTTTTAAATGTATAAAATACATAGGCTTATAAGGGAAATGAATTATATTGAAATATAGATATCAAAAATGTTTGTTAAAAAGCTCTCAGACCTCAGGATAAGACTCTGCTTTAGTCAGCACCCCACATTGGCACACGGAGCTCTTTCCTAGGAGTCGGTTCTCTTTCTGCATGCAGGTTATGAGCTCCCCAAGAGCTTTTCTCTCAGTTCTTCTCTCTCCTCCACACTCCTCCCAGTCTTATCACAGTGTTGGATGGCTACAGTTTATTGTTCAGCATATGATGGATTGATTACATAGATACTCATTTACTGTACACTGGGGGAAAAGCCTTTGGGTGAGGCTATGAGTGCTATAAAGAAATATGGGACGTGGTCCCCAACTTCACAGAGCTTAGTTTTATTCAGTAACATACTGCTACTGGTAGAAGGGTCTACCTCCTCCCTCTTATTTTACAAATGAGGAAACTGAGGTAGATTGATAGAAAAACAACATATTATAGACATAGTGCTGATCTTGAAGTCAGGATATTGGGGATTAGAATATTAATGTTTTTTTACCTAAGAATCATGTGACTTTGGGCAAATCATTCCATGCCTCTAAACTAGTTTCCTCTCTTGTAAAGAGGAGTTTAGAAGGCTTCTAAAGTCCCTTCCACCACTAATAGTCCACAAACGTATAAAACCACATTTTATAAAATAAAAATGGCTGAACACATATGTAGAAGATTAGAGATTGGGACTGCACTGGTGATTTCATTAGTACAGTCAAGTGAACAAGAATTTTTAAGCACCTACTATATGCCAGTCACTATGTTAAATGCTGAGTATACAAAGAAAGGCAAAAACAGGCCCTGCTCTCAGGGAGCTCACTATCGAATGGAGGAGATAACATGAAAACAACTGTGTACAAATAAGTTATGTAAAGTATAAGTTGGAGGTAATATCAGAGGTAAGGGACTAGCATTATGGAAGACCAGGAAAGACTTTTTGCAGAGGGTAGGGATTTAGCTGAGACTTGAGGAAAACCAAGGAAGCCAGTAGGAGACAAAGAGGGAGAACATTCTAGGTGTGTGGGACAGCTAATGATAATTTAGAGAATTGGGAAATGGAGTTCCCAGATAAGGAAATTACCTCTCACAATGCAGAGTGGAAATTTCTCTGCAATTTATAATCTTAGATAATAATACATATGTAATAGGCTATGTAATTGATTATTATTATTATCAAACAATTCAATATTTATGTTATAGTCATACCAAGAAGATTCCTGATAACTATTCTAAAAATCTAAAGACCAAAGTTCATATTCTGACTCTATATCAATAGAATGTTGATCTCATCTTAACCTCTTTTTAATGATTTGTCCTACAAACAAAATGAACACACTCTCCTGAAACCAGATGACCACAGGTAAGCTGGTCAGGAACAAAATGTATGGGCAGGTCAGGGAAGGCTATCATCTGGAATGTGCTCTCTCTTGTCTTCTACTTCTTGGCTTCTCTGACTTCCTTCAAGTCCCAGCTAAAATTCCACATTCTACAGGAAGCCTTTCCCAACCCCTCTTAATTCTAGTGCCTTCTTTCTGTTGATTATTTCCTACTTACACTGTATATAGACAGTTTGCACATAGTTATTTGCATGTCATCTCCCCCATTAGATTATAAGCTTCTTGAGGGCAGGGACTGTCTTTTGCCTTTCTTTGTATCCCCAGCACTTAATGCAATGCCTGTAACAGAGTAAACATTTAATAAATATTTATTAGCTGACTAGCTAATTGTATTGTCTACCCACACCATTGACTAAAGGTCACATAGGTAGGGACTGACAGAGGCAAATTTGAATTATGGTTCTCTGCTTTCAGGTTAGCAGACTTAGCTGATTCCTCTAACCCTTCAGTTACCCTCCCTACAGAACAACAAACTTTTATGAAGTGGTTACTCTGTCCCAAATAATGTGCTAGGTGCTGGAAACACAAAGACAAAAATGAAAAAAATCACTGCTCCTGCCCTCATGGAGCTTACATTCTCTTTGGGAAGACAACACGTACATATAAAAGTATACACAAAATAGATAAAAAATTTTAGGAGGGAGAGCCCACCAGTAGTCTGTGGGTCAGTGTGGTAGAAGGCGATACTTGAACTGAGTCTTTCAATTTTTTAACCAGCTGATTGAGTCTTAGAGGCAACCAGGGATGGTGAGACACAAATGGCATCTTCTATGTGAAAGAGCTTTGTGAAATTAAAC
The DNA here is from genome assembly GCF_900497805.2 of Vombatus ursinus. NCBI lineage: Eukaryota > Metazoa > Chordata > Mammalia > Diprotodontia > Vombatidae > Vombatus > Vombatus ursinus. The sequence goes on along the minus strand of NW_020954751.1, from coordinate 11,643,386 downwards.
ATGTTATATCATGTGCAAACACAAGATCTTGTTTACAATGCAAGCTACTACATTAAAAGGAGAGGGTCAATTCAAGTCACTGAACTTTACTAAGCAATTCAATCCCGCCAGTATTTGCTACATGCAACGCATTGTGCTAGTTGGTGGGAAAACAAAGATAAATGAAGTAGAGATAGAATGTGTGTGTATGTCTGTATGTAGGTCCATTTTCATAGGATTTGTGCATTTAATATTATGTGTTTATATTTAACATATATGTATGTGTGTGTATTTAATATACACTTATGGAGGCAACTAACTGGATCAGTGGACAGACAGCTAGGCCTGGAGTCAAGAAGACTTGAGTTAAAAATCTGTCCTCAAACACTCACTGGCTGTATGACCCTGGACAAGTCACTTAACTTCTGTTTCCTTAATCCACTGGAGTAGGAAAAGGCAAATCACTCCGTTATCTTTGCCCAGAAAACCCTATACAGGGTCATGAAGAATCAGACATGACAGAATGACTGAACAACAACATATGCATTCACATATATCTGTGAACATGTGTGTGTTAGAGGAAAGGAAAATTGACAAATGGATAGCCAGTTTTGATGAGATTAAGGAGGGTGTGAGTGGTAATAATCACTGTATTGGACAAGAGAATGACTGGACATTAAACAACTCCTCTCAGTCATCCCAGTAAGTCCATAGATGTGTAAGTAGCTGAAATGTGGCCAGGAAACACAGTTCTCCTTATTCCAAGGAGAATTAGACTAGTGTAGGTATGTGCTGATTTATAATGATACATACTCTATATGCATTTAAAATTTGCGAAGCACTTTCTGTGTGGTGCAGAGAGAAGAGTCCTGGACATAGGAGTCAGAGGATCTGGGGTGGAATCTTAGCTCTGGCCAAGGGCAAGACATCTGACTTTTCTAGGCCTCAGTTTTTTTTTGTCTATAAAATGAGGCAACTGGATCAGATGATCTCTAAGATCCCTTCCAACTCTCTATATAGTATCCCCTGAACCTAGGGTGGTGTGTGTGTGTGTGTGTGTGTGTGTGTGTGTGTGTGTGTGTGTGTG
>NW_020954751.1:11573614-11642310 GCF_900497805.2 Vombatus ursinus | reverse complement strand
GTGTGTGTGTGTGTGTGTGTGTGTGTGTGTGTGTGTGTGTGTGTGTGTGTAGGAGAGTGTCGGGGAGGGTAGTGCAATTCTTGTGATTCTCCTTTGACAGATACGCATACAGAAGCAGAAGGAAAGAGAATGACTTGTCCTGTTCACAAGACAGAGCTGGGATACAAACGTAGGTCCCTTGATCCCACTACACCATGCTGCCCTTAAAAAGTCTTTTCATCACTTAAAGGCCTAAACAGAAGGAAAACAGTGGAATTATTTCTGCTGGAAAACTGTGACATCTATGTCACTGGGGATTTGCAAGAGTAAGCTAAACAATTCAGGCCTGTCCCAGGCTGTTATGAAAGGAAACAGGACTGTTTTCCCAGACAGTTAAGAGGACAGTGTTGGACAGAAGGTGCTAAGTGCACACAAGGAAATCTCTTTTGCCGGCTAAGATAATTTCTCCCTCCACCAGACCACTGAAATACTTTCTCTCTTGTGGTACTTAATTAATTGCATCTATACGCCATTTCTGTTTAAACTATAAACTCTCCCACAGTACCTAGTAGAGAGTGGGTACTTGTGGAATTATTGAAAAATCTCAACCAAGTGTTATTCTCTAATACTTAGGAATTGGAATGCACACAACTGCATGCAGTAGGCACCTAATAAAATATTTGTTGAATGATGATTGAATGAATGAATGAATACAACTCACCAGTGCTCAGGAAGCCAAAGATGCCAACTCGGTAGCTTGCAGTGACCACAATGACATCACCAATTGCAGCCAGGAATGATCCTTCCAGGTCCAGCTGCTCCCTTCTCCCACCATTTTCACCAGTATTGTGGAAGAACACTAGCACTGATGCATTCTGACCCTGAAAAAATGAGGCAGGCTTTATAGCACTGAAGGAGAAAAAACATCTGATACTTGGCTCAGTTCTAAGTGTGCAAATTGGACTCATATGGTTTTCACCCCTTATCTAGAAAGACTTTTTCTACTTGCTGTGGCTCTAAGATATGACTTGCTTTTCACCCACCATTCTTATTTTAAGATCTCTAACTCTTGATATATTATCAATTTCTCTTTGTCAGAGACCCTGCAAATAATGATTAATGAAAGGGAACACACAGAGCCATAAAAATATCAGAGCCAGAAGAGTTCTTAAGAGATCATTTTGTCCAATCCCTAACAGTGCAAGAGGATTATGATGTACAGTGGAAGGAAGACTGGTCCTCTGGTCATAATACCTGGGTTCAAATTCTAGCTCTTGTACTTACTACCTAGAATGGCAAATCCCTTTACATGCCTAGACATTAGTTTCCTCACCTGCAAAAAGTTCTCTAAGGTCCCTTCCAGTTTTAAATCCTATGGTCCTCTGAGATGAGAGCAAGGCCAGAAGGGGGGGCATAACTTGCCAAGTCCCTGGCAGAGCCTCCAAAGAAACCAGGTTTCCAGTGTTTAATTCAGTGTCCTTTGACTGCTCCAAATTGCCTTCTTGTGCCATACATATACAAAAACATAATAACCATTCTCCCTCCCTCCAAAAAAAGAAACTGGAAGAATTGATCTTTCAATATAAGCAAATAATACACGTATGTATGTATTTGTACATATGTATATATTTTTTGTTGTTTAATTGATTAGTCATGTCTGATTTTTTCGTGATCCCATTTGGGATTTTCTTGGCAAAGATACTGGAGTGGTTCGCCATTTCCTTCTCTAGCTCATTTTACAGATGAAGAAACTGAGGCAACCAGGGTTAAATGACTTGCCTAGGGTCACTCAGCTAATAAGTATCTGAGGCCGGATCTGAACTCAGGTCCTCTTGACTCAAGGGGGGATCACTCTATCCATCACAGCACCTAACTGCCCCATGGGTGTGTGAGAGTGTGTGTGTGTGTGTGTGTGTGTATGTGTTATTTATTTAATACCGAGCTCCCCCCAAAATGTCAAACTAGAGGGTGTGTTAGATTAAGTTTCAAATGGGATAACACAAAGATCTGGTATGTTTTAGCTGTAGAAAACCAACAATGTGCAGGAATCACTCTTTTCCTGAATCTCTTGTATTGTTCTTCTTAATCAGCAAAAGAAAATGCTTGTCTTGTTACCAGTGAATAGGAATGGAGCAGGTGGGATCCAGGAGTGAGAAAAGAAAAAGTAATGAGTCAGAGTCAACTCTCAGCTGCATGCAAATCTAGGCAAATACCTAGGGCAAATGGGTCCAGGCTTCGGAGACTCTCACAACATTGTTCTCACTCTCAGATGGTCAAGTTACCATCTACACTAATCTGGGTTGACTGAGACCAAGACGGATGCCACAGAGGCTTCTTTGATTCAGCTCCCTGAGTGGGTGGGTGGGGCTTCACTGGGAAGAACAGCAGGGCCATTCTCCCAAGGCAGATCACACTAACTGAAGTAGGCAAAATCAGGAAATGGTGATTTTGTCACAAGCATACCTATGACAACAGTCACCACTTCCTACTCCAGCATCATCAGTTAAGTAATAAATTTTACCTGTTATTTGTTCACACAGAATCATAGATGGTTAGAATTAGAAGCGGGGGTATGCTGGAGTCAGCTCAAGTCCAATTGAGAGGGTCAATTGTTAAGTTTTCAGGGTATCTAATTTTATTTTTACTACCCCACACTGCCTCTCTTTTTTGCCGATGAAAGAAATCTAAAGTATACTGTTAGAGTATACATAGAGGGCTACCTCCACCCCCACTCACCCCCACCTTCCAGAATAGGAAGCTATAGCTAGGAAATATCACCTGCTGAAGCTAATGAATCAACAACCCACAATGGATGAAACTAGCTCTCTACAGGAATTTTCCCAAAGTCAGGAACCCTAAGAGATCAGTAAATGGGAAGCAGATGAGCTCTAAATCTTACCAATATGATTAGCAGCTGCTCTTCAATCTAATCAAGGAACCACTAATAGAAAATGTAAACCATTTTCATAAAAGCACTCATTTCTGAAATTGTAGTATCATAATACGTAAATCAGTGATGATAAAATGGAAACGTTTTCTAGCTTGCTAGCTGCTTAATCTTGGGAGAGTTTCTTTTGACCGTATGATCTATCTGCTATTCTTCCTATTAAAAAAAAAAAGTGAGATAAGGCATGAAACATACTTCTCAAGTCTTATGTCACTTCTCTGAACCTCAGTTTCTCTATCAGTAAATTGAGGGGTTGGGACTGATTTCTAAGGCTTTTTCCAACTCTCACATTCTGTCTGACATTATATATTCTAAGGCCTGTTCCAATTGTACCCTAAGTATACCCACCCCATATGGCTCAGCCGGAAACAGGCTGTCAGCCACTTCTGTGGCACTACAGCAGGGACATTATTCACGTGATAGGGCTGGTCGGGGAGCTTCCCCCATCTGCAGGGCCTCCTGGGCAACTGAGAATGTAAGCTGTGGTTCAGTGGAGAGAATCAAGTACTCTGGCTCAGTGTCCAAGGTCTTGCTTTCTGTAATGATGGAGCAATTCCTTATTGTTCTCATGGATTTGTGTTTTGTTATGACACAGTGATCCCTTACTGGGTCCCAGTGATTGTGGGACTATGTCAAAGATAACTAGCAACTGTATTAAAGAGAGCTACCCATTCAGTATATTTCAAAAGGTGTGACCGAAGTCCTCCCCTTTCTCTCTGCACTCCGACAACTCTCTCTTCGCCTTCCAGCACAGGGGAAGGCAGTAAGAGGGAGGTGATTTCTCTCCTTCCCGCTCCCTGGCAGGAACTATGATAATCACCAGCACACAGCTGGGAGAACCCGTGCTTGCCTAGATGAATCAGAGTTTAGGCCTCAAATGCCTAGCCCTTGCTTTGTGTTTCTTTCCTTGATCACAAGTAGCCAGATAGAGATCATGAGAGACAGATGTTTCCAGCCTATATTATGATTACTTCATAAGTTCCAGAGGTCTAGTCATTAAATTGAACGCTGGCTGTGCAGTAGAAGGTGTTGCTGGGGGAGATGGCCTGCCATACCTGCATGAGTTACCGCTGAGAAAAATGCAGATTGAGGTGAAAGTGAAATCTGTTCAGCAGTCCCATAGTCTCCCAAGATCACATGATAGGAGCCAGGGGTTATAGTTTCACGTTTTAAGTATTTGCTTTAGTTCAGAGATTTTACTTTGCACAGCAAGATGGAGGGAGAGAGGGGAATATGTCGGTACTGCAAGAAAAAAAAAAGCTTGTTCTCTTTGGGGACTGAATGCAGTTCATATGAGGTCAAAGTGAGTTAGAGAGTAGGCTGCAGACGACATACAGAAAACAATACTACCCTTCCTATATGAAGATGGAACAATGAAGGCACCATAGGACACTGTAGCTAATTTTTAGTAAGGGGGTGCCTTAGAATTATGCAATCCACACTCTCACCCAGACCTGCATGTAACCAAGGGTAAGCTGGAGTTATGCCGGTGGGAACAAAGGAAAAGTAATCAGACCACTTGGAGAATGGAACCTTGACCTTATTGGTCTCTTAGGGGAAGGCAATTTTTCAACAGTGTCTCATTTACATGTCAAATATCCAAGTAGCTTAATACTCACAAGGTTTTGAGGGATAAATACGTTCAGGTACAAACAGTCTTCACTGGCAGTAGGAGATGAAGCCTTTCCAAATCCAGGCTGCCAACATTTGGCCCTAAAGACACAGGTGGAGTTACCATGTGCACAATTAAACCCAAATTAAATTTCATGACCTTCAATACCCCCTAGATCTTTTTCCTCCTCTCCTGCTCTCTCCACCCCAATTCCCACCCTGCCCCTCCTCATGGCTAATTAATACAGGAGACATTCCATGAGGTTCTTTGTTTTTAAAAGTCACTTTTAAACATTTGTAAAAACACATTCAGAATTGCTGAGTTGAGACAGAAATCAGTAATGAACACCAAACTGCCTCTCTAAGTACCGAAGTCTCATGGGCATAAAGCCTTTGGCTGACCATCTAAGATGCAAATGAACTGATGTGCAACAGTGGGCAAAGTGGCGGAAAGAAAAACAAGAAAAGAAGATCCAGGACTCACCAGTGTAATTTGGCCATTACTACAGAGGCAGTTTGGTCTAAATGGATCAGAAGGTCTGAGTTCAAATCCTGACTCAGGCACTTCCTTTTCCTGGTTGACCTCTGTAAGCTACATTCCTTTATTTGTAATTATCAGCATATGGTTATAAGGATCAAATGAGATAAGGTATGCAACATACTTTATAAACCTTATATCATTTAATGAATTAAAAACATTTATTTAGTATCTACTATGTGCCAGCTATGGGCAACTAGGCACAGTGGTTAGAGTGCCAGGCCTGGAGTCAGGAAGATCTGAGTTCAAATCTGGCCTCAGACACTTCTTAGGTGTGTGACCCTGGGCACATCACTCACTTAACTTTGCCTCAATTTCCTCTTCTGTAAAATGAGATGAAGAAGGAAATGACAAATCACTCTGATGAGGTCTAGAGGTGTAGAAGTGCTGGGACCCAAAATATCGAGAACAAGAAACACGGGTCCTACCTGAAAGAATTAGATCCAAGCCTTCTTTCAGCCAAAGACAAGGTTTATTAGAACATCCATCATAATGGGCAGACTCTTAAGGAATCTGGATGTTAGTGAGCTATTGGCTAGGTTCTTAAGGAATCTGAGCACCTAAATGGAGACAAGATGGACCTTACATACAAAAAAACTATGGGAGAGATCTAGGAAGGATCTTGATGGGAATGACTCAGAGATTGAGAATTGGGTCTAGATAGGATCAAGGGTGGGAAGTAGTGGGGGCCATAGGGAGGTGAGACAATGGAGGGCTAGGCTAGGTTAAGGTTAAGGCAATAAGGAAAGGCCAGTTGATGGGATTATAGCCTCAGGAGAAATCCAGAGATTTGACCATGTGGGAAAGTTCAGGGTTTTTCCTTTCTGGGGTCCAGATCCCAACCTCATCAACTCCAGTATCTTTGCCAAGAAAACCCCAAATGGGGTCATAAAGAGTTGGACACAACTAATCAACAAAGCTGAATTAAGGAAAAATATTTTTACCATGAAACAAAGCAAAGTCCGGTATACAATCAGTCAATTAATAGATACGAAGTGACCGCTATGTGTCAGGTTCCATGTTAGGCATTGAAGATACAAAGAAAAAAGATGAAACCTCTGAAGGGTTAATTCTACCCTGTCCTCAAGGAGTTTATATTTCTATTGGAGGAGACAACATGCTGATATATTAAGCATATACAGAACAAATACAAATAATTTTAAGGTATTTAAAAATGGGTAGTTAAGGACAGAGGCCATTAACAGTAGAGAGGATGAGGGAGGACTTCATGTAGAAGGCAGTGCTTGAGCTGTGTGTTGCAGGCAGAGGGAGAACATTCCAGGCATTATTGTTGTTGTTCAGTCCTGTGCAACTCTTTGTGACCCCATTTGGGTTTTTCTTGACAAAGCCACTGGAGTGGTTTGCCATTTCCTTCTCCATTTTACAGATGAGGAAACTGAGGCAAACAAGGTTAAGTGATTTGCTCAGGGTCACGCATAAGTGTCTGAGGCCTGATTCAAACTCAGGAAGATGAGTTCCTGACTCCGCTGTGCCACTTAACTGCCAATTCTAAGCATGGGGATGGTCAAATAACTAAAAAGAGCTTGATATTTACATATCAGTCACGATTACAAAATGCTTTCCCTTCATTGTTTCGTTAGATCCTCTTTCTACTATGCTACAATTCTCTTCACTACATAGGGTGTGGCCAGGTTGCAGCTAGCCTGAATGCCAGGCAGAGAAATGTAATCTCTACTCAAGAGACAAAGGAAGTCATTGATGGTTCATGGGCAAAGGAGTGACATGACTAGATTTATGATATAGAGCACCAGATTCTTGAAAAAAAAATCACAAAACTACCCACCAATGGAACCCTTACCGTGGCACAGTGGCCTCCCAAGAGCCAGTCCAACTATATGACTCTGGTGCACTGAATCGCTTTTGTGCCAGTGGTGGGGCTGCATACGGAACTCCAAAGAACTGGGTGATTCGTTTCCATTCAGCACCCACTTTAATCGCCTCAGATCTGCCCTTCAGAGTCCCTTGGGTGGCAATGAACACTGTGGCTGGGTCTGTAGTATAGTTCAGTGTGGAGGTACCTATAGAAAAGTTGCAAAAATAAACACTTCACCTATATTGTTATTTTTACTAATATCTAACGATAGAAAACACCATACTTTTGAATGACAGAATCTTAGGATTGGAAGGCACGTTAGAAAATGTCTGGTTCAACTCCAGCTTTGATAACATCCTAACACACGGACACGTGAAAGGCTGGTTCTGCTTGGCTACAGAGAGAACGAGGGTTAGTTAGGGTGGAAGTTCCAGACAAGTACTTTCAGGTCAAAAGAAAAAAAAAAGAAAACTTTCCAACAATTAATTAGAATGATCTCATCCTCTTATTGGTTCTAATACATGCATTTTCTCTGCTGAACTAATCTGACCTCTAAGTTTCCTTCCAGGTCTGAAATTATTTTGTGAAATTTTATGAAGCCAGAACTCCTTTGAGGACACAGACCAGTACTTCTACTCCCCCAAGGGTTATCTAGGGCCTTGAATATAGTAAGCAGTGTTAGACTGAATTGAATGAATCAGAGAAAATTTAGCCTGCCTCTTTTATGGGCATTTCATATAATGTCATTCATGACTATCTACACCTCAAAGTCTTCCTTGTGTGGAATTCAGTCTCATTTGACAAATTAACAGACACACACCCTGGAATAATAGAAAGAGTCCTGGATTTGGAATAGGAAGATGTTAGTATCATAGATTTAGGGCTGCAAGGGACAGTAAAGGTCATCTAGTCCAACCCCTTCCTTTTTTCACACATGAGAAAATTGAGGCCAAGAGAGGTTAAGTGACTTTCCAAAGGTCCCAGAGATGGTAAATGATAGGGTTGGGATTCAAATTCAGGTCCCCCAATTAGAATGTAGCCTTCATTTTCCTATAGCTCACTGCCTTCATAAAATACAATAGTGTTAATATTTAACACTAGCTATCTTATGGGGTATTGTGAGGAAAGTGTTTTGCAGACTGTAAAACAATACAGAAACCTGAGTTATTACTGTTTATTGGCCAATGCTTTCCAAGGTCCCAATGACTTAGAGAGCACCATCCATTTTTCTGCCTCAAGTTATTAAACTGAGCTGAGACCAGAAATATAACTCGAGAAATGGAAAGATCCAGTGGTCATGCTATAACCTGTACATTTCTTGCAGTTAACAACTATTATTCGTCTTTCTCCTTCGCAAGATTTCCTGTTTGGCTTGAAAATCGAAGAGACTGCTAAGCATTCAGCACTCAAGAGGACTGTCTGACTTGGGCCACCCCTGGAGGCCTGATCTGTTCCAGGGGAAGTCAGTTCATTTCTGGAATCTGACAGAGGACGAATATGTCAGGGTAACTTTTTATTTTTTTAATTAAGAATTTTAAGAGGATGCAAATTTGATTTCCCACAGACAGCATTAATTATCACTTCCTCCAGAGCTGTCAAAGTGAATCTTAATCTGGTGCACATCAAACAAATAGACGTGGAAAAATATTAGATGAGCATTTTTGTCCTTTGTCAACTTTGATAGGTGTTGTAAGGACCTATGTGAGATGCAGGTGTTATCAGGCCATTAGTAGCATTGGATTAAAAAAAAAAGTTAATTGAATGGTAATAGCTAGGTGGCACAGTGATTAGAGTGCTAGACCTGGAGTCAGGAAGAGCTGAATTTAAATCTGACCTCAGTCATTGGTGTGTGTCACTGAGCGACCCTGGGAAAGTCATTTAACCTCTGTCTTGGTCTTCTTATCTGTGAAATGGGAATAATAATAACACCTACCTTCTTGGGTTGTTATGAGGATCAAATGAGATAATATTTGTAAAAATGCTTTGTAAACACTGAAATGATACATAAATGCTAACTATTATTATTATGTAACATAGAAGACAATATTATACATGAAGTCAGGAAGACTTCAGTTTGAATACTGTCATAGACACTAACTAGCTGTGTGACTCTGGGCAAATTATTTCACCTTCTTAAGGTTGAGTTTTCTCATCTGCAAAATGGGGATAATAATATCATGTCCTTCACAGGGTCAATGATGAAGACCAAATGAGATAATGGATGTAAAGTGCTTTATAAATCTTCCAGCACTACATAAATGCTAACTGTTATAAGCATACATGTGGAGCAGCTAGACTGTGCAGTGGACAGAGCACTAGGCCTGGAGTCAGGATGACCTGAGTTCAAACTGGGCTTCAGACACTTGCTAACTGTGTGACCCTGTGCAAGTTCCCTGACTATCTCAGGTTACTCATCTATAAAGTGAGAAAAATAATGGCACCTACCTCCCAGTATTGTTGTGAGGATAAAAATGGGATAATATTTGTAAAGTTATTTTTCAAACCTTAAAGTGATATGCAAATGCTAGCTATCATCATCAATATCATTATTATTAATCTCCCTGTACAAGACTGAAAGCTTCATAAAGATAAAGAGTACATTTTAAGTAAATCTGTATATTCCCCATTATCTATGCAAACAACAATCAGACAAGAAAGAGTGCTGTAAGTGTAAAGGAGGGTGGAAGAGAAGGAAGAGATAGAGATAGAGATAGAGGTAGTTTATTCCAGACATAGGGTCATAGGCTAAGAATAAGGAGGCTACAGAGTAGTCTATAGGCTGGAACATATGAGTCTGTAAGGGAGTATTATGAATTAAGCCTGCAAAAGTGACATGGAGACAGATTATGAATGGTCTTGAATGCTAGAGTCAGTAGTTGAGGAGACATCTTCTTTAACTAAAACCTCAAAGGTATCACTTTTTCATAAGGCTGGCCCTGCCTATAGTTGCTTAGAAAAAACAAACAAACAAACAAACAAACAAACTCCTCCAGGCTTGTCAGGCTTTCCATCCAATAATAAAATGCCATCCTACCCTGCTGTTCCCAACCACACTCTTCATCCAGTGAACTTTCAGGTCAAGCTTCTGAATCCACAGGTCATAGTTTACCTTTTTTCCTATAAATGTAGGTGGCCTCCTCCCGGAGCAAGAGCCAGCAGCTATGGCCCTGTAGGCTGTGTGTGCAGCTCTGGGTATCTGGATAGAACACACACCGGACAGATGCTGGCCAGACCTCCAAGGTCGTGATGTGGCAGGCTGGCTTCTGGTAACATTCTGGGAGAGAACAAGAGAGAATAGTGAGAGAAGGACAGCTTCCGGTGGATAAATGCTAAGGAACAAGAATCAAACAGGGACATGTTGGTCCCTAAATCCTTGGGTGCTGCTACAAAACAATAGGAATGACATTAATGATAGTATTAATACTATTAATTATCATTAATAGTATTAATAACTTGCACGTGTATGTTATTAATAACACTATTATATGTATAATATATAACACTATATAATATATGAGATTATAATACTATATGGTGATATGTACACATATCTATGTATAAAATATATACATAATAAAGTAAAATAAATATTTTACAAATAATAAATGATTATAATCTCATAATATAAATTTGTTAATTTATATTCACATAAATATAATTAATTATTATAAATGATAAAAACATATATGTACATGTATACACATAAACACTTTAAGGTCTGGAAAGTATTTCTTCCATAAAGTCAGCTCTATCACATAAGTAGTACAGCCGTCATTGCCCCCTGAGATGAAATTATTTATTCGCACTCATACGGTGAGTAAGCGGATTAGAGCCAGGATTCAAACGCAGGTTTCGTGATTTCCGCCTCTAGCACTATTTCAATCACAGTGAGACAAGAGTGAAGCAAAGTTACTTTCTCTCTCTGATGGTCAGCTTCCTTGCCTATAACATGGAAATAATGTTACTCTTTTTCCCTGTCTCACAGAGCTGGTGAGAGGAAAGCTCTTGGCAAAATATAAACAACAATAGACATAACCTATCATTTTTGTAACCAGCATGTTTATGTACGACAAAAATGTGATGCTAGAATGTCGATGACTTAACCTCAGAACCTTGAAATGCTTAAATGTGTTAGAGATTCTGCTTCTGATTAATTTGTCACTCTAATGTTTTTGTATATCAATAATATTTCCATTCTATTTTCATTAAGGTTCTGTAAATCTTGCAAACTATAGTTAATTACTGTACTTCTATTCCAAGGTACCGTATGTCTGGCATACTATAGGTTATTAATAAATATTTGTTGAGTTGGATTTGAAATTCATTCATACTATTCTAATGTCACACAGAGGTATAGATTCCACTACATATACATAACAATGTTGGAGTCCATCATCAGATGTATCACCTATGCCATTTTTAATCATCAAATAAACAATCTAACATCTTGTACATTTTGGCTAAATCTTAAAATGAACCGAGAATCCATAGGTAGGGAGGGGGGAAATGTTCAGGATATTCCACTATGACTCAGGGGCTAATAGAGTCAGATAAGGTTTACTGAAACTCCATTTTATAGAAGAAGAAATTGAGGCTCTGAAATGGAAGTGACTTACTCAAGGTCATGCAGATAGTATGTGTCAGAGTGAGGACCAAAATCCAGGTCTTCTGGAAAGTATATTAGAATCCAGAATTTAAGGACCAGAAGAAGGTAATCTAATCTGCTTTTCCCAGTGTATAGAGGAGAAAACTGAGACCTGGCAAGAGGAGCTTGCAAGAGAATTACCTGCCAGGGTTTTCAATTTAAATCAATTCACTAAACATTAAGCACCTACTATGCAAGTCAGTGAGTCAACTTGGCATTATGAATAAAGTAGGTGGAAAACCAATCTCGGAGTCAGAAAAAAAACTGGGTTAAACTTCCTCCTCTAATATAGACTGGCTGAGTAAACCCAGGCAGGTCATTTAACCTCTAAGTGGCCACAGGCAACTCTTTTGACTCTAAGGTAGAGAGTCTAAGTAGTAGCCTAGAGCCTAAGATTCTAAGGTACAGAACAAGAGCCAACCTGCTCTGGTAGAAAGGATTTCTTCACTATGAGCTCTTTATACCAGTGAAATTATAGGTCCAGAGATCACTCTTCTCCCCCTATCTCAAATGTGCAAGAAGCTATGTTTTTGTGTTAATCCATCAGTCTTTTATCTTCCTCTAAGTCTATCATCATCATAAACAACAACAATTTGTTGCTGTTCACTTAGTAATGTCACACTCTTTGTGACCCCATGGACCATAGCATGCTGGGCCCTTCTATCTTCCACTGTCTCTCAACGTCTGTCCAAGCGCCTGTTCATTGCTTCCATGACACCACCTATCCACCTCATCTTCTGTTGTCTCCTTCTCCTTTTTCCTTCAATCTCTCCCAACATCAGGGTCTTTTCCAATGAGTCCTATCTTCTCATTATCTGGCCAAAGTATTTAAGCTTCAGCTTCAGTATTTGCCCTTCCTTCCAGTGAATAGTCTGAATTAATTTTTTTTAAAATTGACTGATGTGATCTCCTTGCTATCCAAGGGACTCTCAAAATTCTTCTCTAGCACTCAGTGATTAGCATTTACATAATGCTTTAATGTATGTATTACAGATATCTCATTCAGTCTTTACAACAACCGCTTAAGGTAGGTGATATCATTATTTCCCTCCTAAAGATGGAGAAAATGAGGATGGGAGAGTAAATAACTTGGCCTAGGCCACAAAGCTAGTAGCCAGCTGAGGCTGGATTTGAACTCAAATCTTCCTGACTACATGTCCATCACTCTATTCACTATTCACTGGCTACCCAAAAGTCCGTGTACATCCTTGGCTGGTCCTACTTCTCTTTGGGAGCTCAGTTAGTTCCAGTGACCTAAATATCATTGTGCCAGATTCAGAATTCAAATGATCCTTGCACAAGGTCATACCCCAAGATCTTTTAAGAGTCAATGTTCTGAAAAGCCTGAAGGCATATTTCCTTACCTGACAGGCAGAGGTCTCTAGCAGCAGAAAAGTCGCTGGAAGCATCGATGCTGATATGGGCTATATCAAAATTCATGATGGATGAATCAATGAGAACTGAAGACATATCCAAGGATTGCCATGAGTCCAAAGAGACTATGAGAGAGAGCAGATGACATGAAAATGAAAAACGATTCAGAATCAATAAAATGGGCAGGCTGACAAAAATGCTCCTAAAACCACCAAATCAAGCACATGCCATATCACCTTGCTTAATGGTGCTGTGAACAAAGTACTGCACTCAACACCAGAAGGCCTGACTCTGAAATCTGGCTCTACCAAGTTATTAGTTTGATGACCTTGGGAATGTTATTTAATGTGTCTCTTAGTTAGCTGTTCAGTCACTTCAGCTATATCTGACTCTTTTTGACACCATGTGGGGTTTTCTTGGCAAAGATACTGCAGTGGTTTGCCACTTCCTTCTTCAGCTCACTTTACAGATAAGGAAACTGAGGCAAACGGGGTTAAGTGACTTGGCCAGAATCATACAGTTAACAAGTATCTGAGGACAGATTTGAACTCGTGAAGATGAGTCTTCCTGATTCCAGACTTGGCACCTTATCCACTACACAATCTAGCTGTCTTAGTTAATTCATCTATAAATTGAGGATAATAATAAAAGCTAAAAAAAAAAAAAAGCTATTGTGATCTCAGACTTCCCTGAGAAGCACAGCTTCCAGGCATAAGGATGTAATAGTGCCACTGTCCTCTGCCATCATTAGACAACATCTCAAGCATTGTGTTCAGTTCTTGGGGCTACAGTTGGGGAAGGGTATTGATCAACTGAAGAGCATCCTGAGGACAACCAGAATGATGAAGATCCCTGAGTCATTGCTATAAAGAGATTGGTTGAAGGAACTGGGGATATGTGAGGACGAGAAGATCTTGGGTGCCATGATAATAGTATTCTACTATTTGAAGGGCTGTTACAGAGAGGAGGGACTAGATTTGCTCTTTTTGGCTGCAAAAACCAGACCCAGGAGTGATGAGTGGAAATTGCAAGGAAGCAGATTTAGGAGTGATGTGTGGAAATATTTCCTAACAGTCAGCTATCCAAAAGTAAGATGGGCTACTTCAGAAGGTAGAAGTCTCCCCCTAATTAAAGGTCTTCAGGTAGAAGTATCAGGTATGCTATAGTGGGGTCTCTTTTAGATAGGAGTTGGACTGGACTGAGTCTAAACTCCCTTTCAATTCTAAATTTCAGTGATTTTGTGAAATGTACCCTCCCTATCTCACAGGGATGTGATGAGGATTAATCAAGGTAAAATGTGTCTAGCACTTTGAAAATGCAATATTACATAAATCTAAATCATTATTACTATTAGTACAACTACTACTACTACTTTTATGGACATTGTGTTCCCTGAAAGGGCACTAGTGTATTATTCTGGTTCCGTTTCCTGACATCATTTTTCATCACCCACTATAACTTTTTAGTTAACTAGGACAGATTGTCCACAAATATCATTAAAGATCAAAATCACCCAACTTTGTTTCTGTTCTCAATGTAAAAAGAACACAGAAGACTCATAAGCATGCATTAACAAATACAGAAACTTTAATCAAACTATCCCTCTGATTATAACCTCTTGGGACATAAAAGTAACTTAGTGGGAAGGCAGAACACATATTTCACTTTCCTATTCATCTATTAGACTTTGAGCTCTTTGAGAGCAGGGACTAGTTGGCTTTGTTTTGGTTTGGTTTTTTGGTATCTCTTTGTATCCTCAGGGCTTATAAGGCATAGTGCTTGGTACATAGCTTGGTACAAATGCTAGCCAACTTGACTTGTCCCTAGAGAATAAGGGATTAGTGTGTTCTACCTAAAGACATAAACCAACTCCAGGGTAGTAAAAAAAGGTAAAAAAAAAAAAGACCCAGCTTTATCCCTTACTAGTGGGCAGGTGATTCTGGGGAAGTCCCATAATTTCTCTGAGTCTTAGTTTCCTTATCCTTAAAATGGCGCTAATACTATTTCGGAGCCACTAGGAGGAGCAATGATTAGAGCACTGGACTCTGGAGTCAGGAAGACCTGAATTCAAATCTGGCCTCAGACACTTCTAGATGTGTGATCCTGGGCAAGTCACTTAACCCTGTTTGTCTCAGTTTCCTCATCTGTAAATTGAGCTGGAGAAGGAAATGGCAAACCACTCCAGCATCTTTGCCAAGAAAACCTCAAATGGGATCACAAAGAGTTGGACAAGACTGAAACGACAACATGATAATACATTAACTGTCTACCTCATAGCATAGAAGTATTTGCAAAGTATAGAGAATTATATAAATGTGAGCTATCAGTATTCTTGGTTATATTCTCCTTATCTGCTTGCTGCCATAAAAACCTATCTTTTTAACACCAAGAAGATGGGAGAATGTCATCAGGAATACTAAATAGCTTACATTCAATTAGCTCTTTGCAAGATCCTCCCATTGATATAATATGGCTA
Organism: Vombatus ursinus; assembly: GCF_900497805.2. Classification (NCBI taxonomy): domain Eukaryota; kingdom Metazoa; phylum Chordata; class Mammalia; order Diprotodontia; family Vombatidae; genus Vombatus; species Vombatus ursinus. The sequence goes on along the minus strand of NW_020954751.1, from coordinate 11,626,906 downwards.
CAGATCTGGGAATGTCCAGTCTCCTGTAGAGGGGGCACAGTCATATGCAAGGTGTATGTAGCAGGGTAAGATGGCACCGGACACTAGGTGCTGATTTCCTTCAATGTAGGAAATTCAGAAGTTCTAGGGAAGGACTCTGATGAGAAAGTGAGTTCTTAACTTAGGGCCCATGAACATGGGATCCTATGTATTTTTATTTTATGCTTTTAAAAACATTATTCTGAGAAGGGGTCTATCCATAAGATTTATAAGACTGTCAAAGGGGTCCATGACAAAAAAATTGAAGAATCCCTGAATTAAATGAAAACTATTATTGTTATGTCCAACTCTTCATGACCCCATTTGGGCAAAGATACTGGAGTGGTTTGCCATTTCCTTCTCCAGTTCATTTTATAGACAAGAAAATTGAGGCAAACAGGGTTAAGTGACTTGCTCATGGTCACACTGCTAGTAAGTGTCTGAGGCTAGATTTGAACTCATGAGGATGAGTCTTCCTGATTCCTAGTCCAGTGCCCTAGCCACTGTGACACCTGGGTTCCAAGAGGAAAACTAGATAACTAGATAAAAACAAACACTGGAAAGAGACTATGACCTGTTAATTGGGAAGTAACAGAGAGGATAAATGATAGAGAAACATGCCAGGAGACAGCTCCTTGCACCCTGAGTCTCTAGTCCTTAGAGACAGTGCCCTCAAGAAAGAGAATTCCTGTGATCCAGAGGTATGTCAATAAATGTTTAACAACCAGCTTTTCATTATACATAAAATATAACTACAACACACTTTTAAATATAACCTACATTATTAACATTTTCTTTATTACTTTCATAAGTCTAGACAAAACAAAAAAATGAATTAAGCCCTGATTACTGAGGTCTAAATAATGACACTGAAAATTTAACAATAAGTTTTCTCAAGCTGGTAGGAGAGGGCTCCAATACACTTGGACATGTGATCCTATTGATGTTAGCTAGAGCTCTGTACAGGGCTTCTCTGATCATCTGAGTTCTCTGAGGACTCCAGAGTACCCAATGCTGAGGACATTACCTTCACATCCTGCCTGCCGTATTTCTATCTCATGTTGCAGATTTATATCCCATGACTTATCTTTTATTTTGTTTTGTTTTATTTTTTTTTTGTTTTCTTAAACATCCCCTGAAATTCTTCATTTCTACTGTAAAGTCAAGAGGCATTTCTGAAGGAGGACCAAACGTAGGTACCTATTTTGAGATGATGATCACATTGCAATTTCAGCTCAGGATGAAGAACCAATGGTGTTTCCATTTCAGCACATAGAACATCAAATTGCCAATTATGACCTTAAAATACAGAACTTGGCCTGACACTGGGTCCAAGTTGATGTCTAGGGAAGATGATTGTTACTGAAGGATAACTAGAGTACATCCAGGGGAAAGAACCCTACATGGGAAATGAGGAGATCTGGGTTTCAGCACGAGCTCTGTTACTCATGGATTTTCTGACTTTGGGCAAATCCCTTCATCTCTTTCATTTGATGTTGATATTGGAGGTTTCAGTTTCCTCATTTGAGAAATGAGGGGATTGGGCTGGAAATAAGGTTCCTTCTAACTCTAATATTGCAAATGGTGAGTTTCTAACTGACACTGAAATCTAGTCACCCCACAAGGCCAGAAAGAAGGCCCAAGTCTTTGGCCTTATTCCTCCACCCATGCCCCATTCCTTTGAGACACAGTATGGTCTGAGCAAACTGTACTCGTAGAATAAAGATCTGAATTTGAGTTCTGGCACTGCCATTTATTAGCTTTGGGGAAAGAGATAGGGATTGGGATGGAATCCTCTGTAGTCAACTCCCTCTACCATCGTAGATACCAGGGGACAAAGAGGCAGGAGAAATCTAGAATCAGGATAACACCAGCAGTAGGGAGAAATAGGATGGTTAGAAGGCATTTTTTTTTTCTTGGGCCAGCCAAGCCAGTATGAATAACCTAGGCAGCAAATAGTTGTTTGTTCAGTCATTTTGCAGTTGTGTCCTACTTTTTAAGACCCCATTTGGGGTTTTCTTAACAAAAATACTGGAGTGCTTTGCCATTTCCTTCTCCAGCTTAATTTACAGATGAGGAAACTAAGACAAACAAGGTAAAATGACTTGCCCAGGGTCACCCAGCTAGTAAGTGTCTGAGGCCAGATTTGAACTCAGGAAGAGGAGTCTTCTTGAGTTCAGGCCTGGTGCTCTAACCACTGAACCACCTAGCTGCCCATAGATGGAAAATATAAATGCTTTATTTGTAGCGAGACTTCATACAGAGGCCCTCAGTTCAGTGCCAAAGGCCATCCATCTCTTTCCACTGCCCCACGGCTGCTTATCATTGCCACTTAATCTCAACCGCGGGGGGATCATACTCTCTTCGCTTTTCTCATTTTATTTTTCAGGAAATCAAGAGACATGTATAATGGAAAGGCAACTGGTGAAAAAAATCTCAAGAACCACTAAGTAAAGTGGATGTTAAATAAAAGGCAGGAGGGTATTTCTCCATCATATCTCTCCTTTCTCAAATATGGTTTAGCTTTCTATCTTTATTCTAGTATATTTAGTGATACTGCTTAGATATCTTGATCAGCCTGAGAGGGTAGGGAGAGCAACAACGTGGGAGTCAGAGAACTTCCATTAGAATCCCAATTCTGCCATTCATTTTCTTGTAACCTTTGGGAAATCATTTCTCCTCGCTGGGCTTTCATTACTCCCAAGGTAAAAATGAGGGAATGGGACTAGAAAATCTCCAAAATTCCTTCCAATTCCTAATCTTACTGTGCTATGCAAAGCCCTAACTAGGGCTGGGATGACTGAGGGCTTTGTCCCAGGGTAAGAAATTCTCTAGGCACTAATGGCTAGTCCTTGAAGCTCAAAATAACAATTTTTTTTTTTTTTTGGCTGAGTGTTCCAGCCATGTTGACTCTCTGTGATCCCATTTGGGGTTTTCTTGGCAAAGATACTAGAGTGCTTTGCCGTTTCCTTTTCCAGCTCATTTTACAGATAAAGAAACTGAGGCAAAGAAGGGAAAGTGACTTGCCTAGGGTCACACAGCTTGTAAGTGTCAGAGGCCAGATTTGAACTCAGGAAGATGAGTCTTCCTGACTCTAGGCCCAGCACTCTATCCACTGTACCACCTAGCTGCCCATTGTTGTCATTGTTGTTTTTAACCAGATGGGGATTTCATTGGTGTATGGAACACCAAGAGAAGAAGCTGCTTCTGCCTATGAAGATAGGAACCTGAGAAAAGTGATGAAAGGGTAAATGATTTGCCCAGGATCACATAAACAGAGATTAGACTTGATCCCAGAGGAGATAGGTGGCACAGGGGATTCTTTAAATCCTTTGAATTAAAAGATAAAAGATTAAGATAAAAGGATTCCAGTGCTGGGCTTGGAATCAGGAACACTGGTCTTCCTGAGTTCAAATCTGGCCTTAGACACTTACTGGCTGTGTGACCCTGGGAAGGTCACTTAAGCCTGCTTGCTTCAATTTTCTTATCTTGCAAAATGAGCTGGAGAAGAAAATGGCGAACCACTCCAGTATCTTCACCAAGAAAAACTGAAATGGAGTTGGACATGAGGAAAACAACTGAACAACAACAAAAAAGACTTGACCCCCAGGTCTTCCTGCCTCTGACGTCAGATCCTTGTCTACCTATCTCTAGCCTGCAGGTACCCCTAATAACAACAACAATAATAATAATGATGTGGATGATGATGGAAATAGGAAATAAGAAATGATCATATTGAGGGCTAGAGGTGTGGTAAACTTTTCTCTCGCCTCCCCAGCCTCCCATTGATACACAAAAAATAAAATAAAATAAAAATTTAGCAATGACTCCAAGATTCCATTTTTTGTGTTCCTTCATTTGATTCTCAACTTTATTCAAATGGAATAGTGCTGCTTTTGAGGGGCTATAGGATAGTGTAGGGGTGGGGAACCTATGGCCTCAAGGCCACATGTGGCCCTCAAGGTCCTCAAGTGTGGCCCTTTGAATCCAAACTCCACAGATCGAGATTTGTTTCATGAAGTTTTGATTCAGTCAAAGTGTCACATTTGAGGACCTAGAGGGCCACATGTGGCCTCGAGGCCTTGGGTTCCCCACCCCTCGGATAGAGTGCTAGTATGATTCACTAGAAGGTAACCATGCCTAGTTTCCTACAATAAACGTTTTCTTGAGCAAGTTACGTGTAAACAGAATTTAGGTCAGCAGAATCACATACACAGCATATATTCAGGGGACTGCTATGTTATCAAAGGAGCCAGAAGTGAACCTCTTTATAAAGGAAAGGATTTTTTTTTCATAAAGTGATCAATCTCTCCATGGTTAATCTATTTAGCGAATTAGGATTTTCTTACTTTATAGACACACTTTCTCTGAAGGGACCTTACAGGGTAACTGGGCTGTAGCAGTGGAGATTCTATCTTTGGTGCCTGGCCACATCCTAGAAATCATCTGCCACATGTAATTACAGCCCTTTGAAGGCAGCCAATTCTTGAACATTTATTTTGAGATTAGAGGCATCGCACAGAAACAGCTCCTGCTTTGTTCAGGTGTGGGCTCTGGCTGTTTCTGGGGGAGGTGGAAGCCACAGCCTTATTATAGAACTGGGCCCAAGGGCAGTTCTAAGAACTCTACCCAAAGATAGTGCCAAGAACTGCAAGCACTCTTTCAAGTTTTCTTCTCAGTTAATGGTCAGATGTTCCATTTTAGCTCTCTAAGTGAAGGCATGTGTGTGGGCTTCAGGAAAGCAGCAGGCAGGGGCCATGCAAATAATGGAATGAGGGGTCTTGTATTCAAGGCTACTGGGGGCAGCAGTGGGGTGAGATCTGTGCGCAGTGGGCAAGAGTCCTGGACTGAAGTGAATATTCTTTCTTTTATTCAAAGTACAACCAGAGACGGCCTGATCCACTGGGCTGTCCATGTGATATGATTGATAGAAGAAGTTTCCCTTCCCACCTCCCTTCACTGGCCTCCAAGGTACTCCCAACCTGAAATGGGAATATTAAAGATTCAAATTAAATAATACTTTATCCTTCTCCTCTCCCAATTTTATTGTTGTTTTTCAGTCCTCTTTCAGTCATGTCTGACCCTTCATGATCCCATTTGGAGTTTTCTTGGCAGAGATCCTGGAGTGGTTTGCCATTTCCTTCTCCAGCTCATTTTACAGATGAGGAAACTGAGGCAAACAGGGTTAAGTGACTTGCCCTGGGTCACATAGCTAGTAAGTATCTGAGGCCAGATTTGAACTCAGGAAGATCAGTCTTTCTGACTCCAGGCCTGGCACTCTAACCACTGAGCAACCTACTTCAACACATTAAGTACTAATCCCTTAGGGTGAAATGTATTCATCATAGAACTGATACCACCAAAGTCAAAAAGGACCTTAAAATATAGAATATTATAACATAGAACATAGAATGAGCTAGAAGGAACTTTAGAACACATACAATTAAAAACAGAATACTAAAGCTGTGAAGGACCTTAGAATATAGAAGGTTAAACCTGAAAGAGACTTGAAAACATGTCAAAGCTGGAAGGCACTTCAGAACATAAAATGGTAGAGTATAGAATTTGAGGTGTTCCAAAGTCTTAGTGCAGTTTAAAGCTTAATAGCTTTTTAAACTATTAAAGCTATTAAGCTTTAAACTGCACTAAGACTTTTGTGACACGTCATATAGGATGTCAGAACTGGATGGTGTCTGAGAAATCATGTAGTCCTAATCTTCTGTTATATAGATAGAAAAACTGAGACCTGGAGAGAAGTGACGTGCTCAAGGTTACATAACTGTTTTCCTCTATGATAGGAGGGCCTCCTGAGCAACATAAATATGTTGCCCTATGTTGTATACATGGTGTGAAGAGGGCTGGAGAGATGAGAAGAGAAGGCTATAGCCATGGGGAGGCAGGAAATATGGAAGTCAAAAATTTACCAACTTAAAACATAGACCTTTTGAATATCAAAACTGGAAGACATTTTAGAGATTGTTTTGGCCATTCCACTCATTTTATAGATAGGAAAACTGAGGTTGAGGGAGGTTAAATCACTTGCCCAAGAATACACAGAGAAGTGGTGATGGAATCCATACCAAAGTCAGATCCTTCTGACTCAGCCCTGTGCTTCTATTATACTATCTCTTTCCAAAAGCATCATTGTTCAGAGCCTGCTGCCAGGATCAAAACATAATCTTGACCTGAGTGATCGAAATCTTAGGGTGAAATATTTTCAGAAGCTTTTCAGATGGCATCTCCTATGACCTGATTCCTTCGTGTATGATTGTTTGTTTTTTTTTTCTGATCGACACGTACTGTATTTGGAGATGTTGTAACGAATAAGGCTAAAAATGACTAGCGTAACACATTTGCATTTTCCAAACTTAATTTTTTCACTGTCCGTGTTGTCTTGAAGCTGTCCTTTTCCCTGAACTTATTTTTAAAAACTTTGCATCACATGAGGGAAATGTTCAGAAACAAGAGTAGAAGTAATAGGAAGAACCACCAAGCAGTACAACCTATTCCTACTTTTAGCTCACACCACACCACACTGTTCTCCAAAGTGACACTTCTCCATTTCCAACACACCCCCAAAAAGCACAGTTACAGAATTTTATTAGTGCTGACAGGGACCTGAAAGTCTCCATTTTCTAGACGAGGGAATGTGTGGCTTTTTTTTTTTTTTTTTAACAATTCATCTGAAAAAAATCTAGGCATGTTAGTAGACTCAATATGAGGTCACACGAACTAGACGATATCATAATGAAGAAGCTAATTCAGACAGACTACTCTGAAAGTGGTATGGTGTCAGAGCTAGAGAGGTGACAGTCTTTGATCTACTTTGCCCAGGAGAGACAACAATTTGGGTATGGTAGTCAGTTCTGGGTACCATATTTTACAAAGAAATTTGATAAGCTGGAGACCATCCAGGTCTGTAGAGATTATCCCTCTCTACCAGGGATAATCATCGGCCTTTCCTTAGTCCTCAAAACTTTCTTGATCTCTTGCGGTATTTACCACTGTTGATCACTCTCTTTTCCTGGATACCCCTTGGTTTTCCTAATACTGCTCTCTCTTCCTTTTTTCATTCTTTCTTATCTGACAGCTCCTTCTTAGTCTCTTTTTCTGGATCATAATCCAGACCACACCCCCGAACTGTGGCACCCCAAAGAGCTGACCTAAGATCTTTTCTTTATTATTCTATGCTTTTTCTCTTGGTGTCCTTGCGTTCCCACAAGTTCAGTAATCATATCTATCTATAGAGATGATTCCAGTACCTCCCTCCCTCCCTATTCAACCCTGGTCTCTCTCTTGAGCTCCAGTCCTACATTGTCAGCTGCTCATTGAACATTTCCAAATGCATGTTCTGTAGGTATCTCACTCAATATGGACAAAATAGAATTCATTATCTTTTGCCCCAAACCATTCTCTCATCCTGACTCCCCTATTTCTGTTAGAGGATACTAGTCCTTCTAGTAACAAAGATTTGCAGTCATCCTCAACTCTTCACTCATCCTTTCAAACTTACATCTAATCCATGGCCGAGACTTGTCAATTCTACATGTTTCCCATTCATTTCCTTCTTTGCAGTCATATATGCCAAGGCCCTTATCACCTCTTAATCAGACTATTTTAATAGACTCAAAATTAGACCTATTGCATCTACCCTTCCCTTTTCCAATTCATCCTTTACAAATCTGCTAATGTAATATTCCTAAAACACAGACGTAACTATATCACTTTCCTGCTCCAAAGTTTCCAGTGGATCCTTATCAGGGGTGTGCTGGAGGCAGCTCTAACTGGCTAGTTAATTGGTAGATTGTCAACAAGAACATTTATACCTTGGGAATTGCTACAAATCAGGGCTTAATCTATTGTTGGTTGATTTTCTAGACTTAAGAAAGCCACAGAGAAAATGTTAATAAGGCAGATTAAACTTAAAAGTGTGTCTAGCTTAGAGACATTATTAAATATTTATCAGGGAAGCCCTGTTCCCTATTATCTCCTAGCATAAACTACAAATATCTCTGGTATTTGAAGCCCTTTGCAAGCTGTCACCAGACTACCTTAATAACCTTATTATAAATTATGCCCCTTCACACCCTCTGTCATCCAAGGCAAATGTCCTTGCTATTTCCCAGCCGTGACATTCTATCTTCCACTTTTTTGCCTTTCCATAGGTTGTTTCTCATAAGTGGAATGAACCTCCCTTTCATCTCTCACTTGCAGAACCCTTAACTTTCTTAAAAGTTCTGCTCGAATACTACTTCCTAAATTGGACCTTTATTGATTCCCCCAAGCTGCTTCTGCTTCTCCTCATATTGCCTTGTAATTTACATACGATTTTTCCATAGAATGGAAGCTACTTGAAGGCATGGACTATTTTCATTATTGTTGCTGCTGTTTGTTTGTTTTTGTATTTGATCTACAATGCCTTGCAAAGACTAAGTACATGATGGACACTTAATAAACATTTGTTGATTGATTGATTATGCCATGTGAATGAATGAGAAAATTCATTTATCAAGCTTTTCTGGGACACAAACATAAGTAAATAAGAGAATCCCTGCCCTCGAGAAATTTACATCTGAATGTAAAGGAGAGCTAGAAAATGAGGCAACAAGGAATATATGCATGGTAGCATGGTTTGGAAATGGCTTAGAAGTCATTTTGTTGTGGTTGTTGTTTTGTCTTTCTTTGTATCCTTAGCACTTAGCACAGTACCTAGGATATAATGGGCACTTAATAAAGGCTAGTTGACTGAGTAAGTGACTGACTGAGTGGTAGCCTGGTTCCAGGCAAGAGAGGCATAGTGAAGACTCAGAGATAGCTGTGCTGAAGAATAATACTTCCAAAAGATTAGTCAGTGGATTATTGGAGAGAATAGGGCAACATGGTGACCTGGAGACATAGGGTTCAAATTCCACCTCTGAATGAGACCATGGGCTAGTCAATCCCTTAAATGTCTTAGTTTAATTTTCATTATCTGCAAAATGTGGTAAATAATAGCTGTAGTGTCAGCCTCACAAAGTTATTAAGAGGATCAAATGAGATAATATGTAGGTATGTTTAATTCATTGGGGGAAAGTGATATTTGATTCTAAAACATAACATGTAGAAATCACTTCTGTCGTGTCAACTAGCGAATAGTTGACTAGTTGAGTGGCAGTACATTGACTAGCATGTGGATTGTTAGTCTAGTAGATCTTCCCATTTCAAGAGGGAAAGTTAGGACTTCTTTTATCATGAGGACGATTTAATTGCAGGAGAACTTAGAACCAGAAATAAGAGAGAATAGGAAGCTTTGGACACAGCTGAATCTATGGAAAGGAACTAAGAGAAAGACAGTCAGTGAAAGGGGGGCAGGGAACTGAGAATGTTCAAAGCCTTGCTTCATTGACATCTGCATTGAAGTTCAGGGTTTAAATTCTATCCATTTTAACAAGTGTAACTTCTGTATATTCCCCTCCCACACTCTTTTTTTTTAACTCAAATAAATTTTATCAAAGCTTCTTGTTTTTATGTAGGTCATTTCTGGGGGAAAATGTTGGTTATTTTAAATACTTGTAAATTTCCCTGGTCATACCAATAGGAAACCAGATGGGGCCTGGAAGAGAAGTTTGGGGCAGTAAAAACCACCAAACGACCCTTGGAGTCAAGCGTTGAGGCTCTCTCATGGAGGAAAAGAATAGGGGGAAATTCAGAAGGTTCCACTATTTCTTCTTGTTGTTCAGTTGTTTCAGTCACATCCAACTCTTCGTAACCCCATTTGGAGTGGTTTGTATTTCTTCTCTAGCTCATTTTGTAGATGAAGAAACTGAGGCAAGCAGGGTTAAGTAACATTCCCAGGGTCATACAGCTAGTAAGTATCTGAGGTCAGATTTGAACTCTGGAAAATGAGTCTTCCTGACTCCAGGACCCCCTACTCTATCCACTATGCCACCTACCTGCCTCCTTATTATGCTATACTATTAGACACATAGTATCATCCATTGAAAGCAGAATGTCTTAGTAGAAGAACACTGAATTTGGAGTCAGCAGTTCTTGTGATTCAATTCAATTAATATTTGCTAAGCATCTATTACGTGCTGAAAGTACAAAAATAGAAATGAAGTAGTCCCTAACATCAGGGCTCCGGTCCTAACTCTGTTACTCACTATTATGTGATCTCAGGAAAGTAATTTAATCTCTCTGTGTCCTGTTTCCTTATCTACAAAATGAATGGTTTCGACCAATCTCTGAGCTTATCTTGTATTATTCCTCCTTTAGATACTTCCTGTTCCAGCCAAACTCACTTTTTCATTCATTTCCCCATCTCATCCTGACATTTCCTGTCCTCTATCATTCATTCAGACCAACACAATCCCTGCTGAAATCTTTTTCTTCAAGACCAAACTCAAATATCATCTCCTCTACATTGACTTCTTCAGCTAAAAATATTCTTTCCCTTCTTATTTTTTTTTAAACCACATTGTCTGGATTTCTTCTTTGCCTTTATTACAAGTCACTTTATACCATACTTAACTGTACTCAAGTCTTATCTCTTCATTAGACTTTAAGGTCCTTGAGATCAGAGACTCGGTCACTTTTCATTTGTACACCCTCAATGCTTAATATATGGCCTTAGACCTTTCTGTCTGATTTTCAGCTAAAACTTTCTGTCTGTGTTGTCTTAGTCCTTACAATGTGAGCTTCTTAAGAACAGGGACTGTCTGAATTCTCTGTTTGCATTCCCATTGCTTAGTGCACTGCTTTGCATATGATCAGAGTTTAATAAATGCTTTTTCATATATTTATTCACATAGTAGGCAAAGGATAAATGTTTCTTGCACCGAATTGCATCTAAGGTTACTTTCTGTTCTCATAGTCTGTCATTCTATTTAATTTCTCTGAGCCTCAGCTTCCACATTTGTAAAATAGATACAAATAACTTCCCTACCTACCTCACACAGGGTTCTTGAGAAGATGGAATGAGACAATGGATTTAAAGTTCTTTAAAATTGTGAAGCCTTGTACAAAGGTGAGGAATTATTTATACATGTCTTTATCTTTTGGATTAGGTTTCCCCTGAACCAATGTAAGTAATGATATTTGAGTGCAAAAATAGGAAAGATCTAATTGAATTTTAATAGTCTTTCCTCATTTTATGCCCCATCAAGTTCCTTCTGTCTCTTTCTTGGGAATCGTATTTGTCTACTGCTTGATCCATAGCCCACTCTACTGGTGGGATGTTATCATGCATTCCTCTATCAGATAAAGTTTTGTTTTGATGATGGCTTCTGGAGAGCAGTAAGAAGACCTTCATTTGAGTCCCTGCTATTCTCTACATGACTTTGGTCAAGTCACAACTCTATGTTGAGTTCAAATCCAACCTCAGACACTTGACACTAGCTGTGTGACCCTGGGCAAGTCACTTAACCCCAATTGCCTCACCAAAAAGCAAAAAAAAAAGTCACATCTATATGAGTGTCAACTTTTTCATCCATGTTTCAATTTCTTCATCTGTAAAGTGGGAACCAAAATTACTGCAGACTGATGTGAGGCACAATTGAAATAGCAAAAATATTTGGTAACTAAAACAAGGGATGAAACACAAAGTATCAATTATTCCTGAGAAAGAACCGTCAATGAAGTCAGCGTTTACAAATGTAGGGAAATGCCAGATGAAAGAAATGGATATTCTAATATGAATCTTACCAAAGGAAAAAAGAAACTTATTATAAACGCCTACCCATCTGCTTCCTAGAGGCAGAGAGGTGGTACAGTGGATAGCACTGGTCTTGGAGTCAAAAAGACCTGAGTTCATATGTGACCTCAGATACTTTACTAATCACAAGATCCTGGGCAAGTTATTTAATCTCTGTTTGCCTCAGTTTGCCCAACCACAAAATGGGAATAATAACAGCAGCTACCTCGTAGGTCTGTTGTGAGGATCAAATGAGATATTTGTAAAGTGATTAGCATGGATCCTGGCACATAGTAAGTGCTATATAAATGTTTATTCCTTTCTCCTTCCCCTCATCCCAAAAAAACTCCTCTAGACAGAAAATAGAGACATTCTGACTATACTTATCTTTGTATGCCCCTGGACATTGAACACAATGCTCTTCACACAAAGCAGGCACTTAATACACGTTTGGTTGAATGGATAAACTTGATTCAATAATCAGTTGTTAGTGATGTTTCAAAAATCTGATATAATCTCCTTTAATGCTCTCTCTCATAAGTTAGAAAAGCATTTACTAGATATCATTTGTTAGAACTAAAACTCTCTTTCCCCTGTTAAGTTGAATGTCCCCATACCTAATCACATAATTTTAATTTTTTTTTTTTTTTGGTGAGGGCAAATGGGGTTAAGTGACTTGCCCAGGGTCACACAGCTAGTAAGTATTGTGTGTCTGAGGCCGGATTTGAACTTCAGTCCTCCTGACTCCAGGGCCAGTGCTCTATCCACTGTGCCACCTAGCTACCCCTCCATTCACATAAGTTAATGTAAGTTCTCATTTACTTTCAAAGAGGGGAATTATTGACCTAATATCTTAAGTTATAATCTAGAAATCTAGTGATATTACTGAAGAAACCCAGAAAGTATTGCTAAAGATTTAGATATCTTGGGCAAGAAATTGAAGATAGGAGAGACACAGGTGGTATTATCATCATTGCTGCCTGTGGAAGGCAGAAAAGAAAGGAAGACTTGTGGAGTGAATAGGTGTTTTAGGAGAGTATCTGAGGATGTGGTTGGTATTTCTAGAAAATGCTTTAAAATATTCCAATGCTAGGTTCCTGACCAGGAACAGAGGGCACCACACAAGAGTTTGTAAGAATGTATTTGCCTGGACATTCAAATTTAATAAAGGGGGCCATAATCAATATGGCATCAGAGTAAACTACCACCCCCATGGACCAAGAGATGAAATTGATGAGGAGTTTGTGAAACAGATTACAGATCACAAACCTGCCATGGACATAGGATACAGTTGTATAGTAATAGAGGAGAGGGGGCTTCATTTATCCAGAATCTCATCGCTCTCTCTCAAAATCAGAACAGCTAACAATTGTGTTACTTCCTAAATGATAATTTCATTTTTTGAACATTAGAGGAACCAACAAGAGGAACATCTATTCTTGATCTTATTGTTGTCACCAAGAAGGAACTAATTGCTGACAGAAGGGTAGCGGGTTGATTGAGTCAACCGAATGATCACAACAAGATATCTATCTATCTTATCAGGTATCAACATCTTCATTGAATCAGTCATTAAATCATGATGTTGAATCATCTAATTAAAAATCATGATTTTTGAATCAAAATCTTTAAACTAATTTCACTTCATCTTGCCAATGAATGTTTTCTAAAATAGCAAGTCAGTTTGGAACTCACCATTCAGATATCTGGTCAGCTTGGTGGTGGTAGCCATTCCTCCTAAGCTCCTGAGATGGAAACACAGTGAAGGGAAGAACTAGGAGAGAAGAACCTTGCTCTCCTCCCTCCCCAACTTTGGTCAGAGGATTTGGAATTTTCCTCAGCATCCCAGCAGCATCCCTAGAATGGCAGTGGCTGGTGGCAGTGTCTGCATTGGGAGTTGAAGACAACTAAATACACTAAAGAAAGACAGCTTCAGGACTTGCTAAGGGGTCCAATAGAACTAAAGGGAACTTCATGAAGAGACTACAAAGGAGAGAAAAGGGATTCCAGCAAAATGAGCTCAAGTTATGAGTTTCTGTCTTTATTACAATCACTCTAAGATATAGCCCTCTTTCCCCTGCACCACTTATGAGTTTTGTACCAACTGTTCTCAGCATATCATCTTAGTAAATATATGTTTTTAAAGATAATGAAGGTTGACTGGCTAACTTATAACTGATTGTGGGGAAGCACATTGGTTCTTGAGATACAGGATTAGAGAAAAACACCATCTCAGTTCATCAGCATCCCCTAGAACCCCAAGGTAAGTAGTTGCCCTCTACAGATCCAGAATACCAGTGCAGGTAGGGGATAAAAGACTGTGCCTAGAACATATGCTACAATAGGATGGAAATGATAGGACCTTTGGAGAGAAGTGACCACTCCATCTCAAATTGTATGTTAGAGAAAGGGTCTGACACACTCCCTAGATTGTGAAACATCCTTATTTGTACAATAAGAGTCTTGGACTAGATGATTCCTGTGATTCTAATTAAATGTGAGCTATTATCATGTAACAGTGACCACCACCATGGAGCATATGTAAGGATAGGCCTTTTCCTTAGATGCTTCTGGTAGACCCCTTGATAAAGAGCATGTACATTAGAGTCTTCTGGTTGATCTCCATATACATCTCAATGCCTGCCCCACCCCCGATCTCCAACCTCTGAAACTGTGGGATACCTGAAAGAAGACTGACCTCTAAGTCAGAAAGTGTGGCCCCATTCAGCTGACTTTAAAAGGAGTGACTGTGGAACATGGTGGGTCTATTAGAGCCTCTCCCTTGGACTTCCTTTAAAAGAGAAAGGATCCCCACTAATCAGTTACCTAAGGTTTCTGCTCATACATGTTAGCAAAAACACATGCTGATAAAGAGTAAGGTTGGATCTCAAGGCCCTGGAGGTATCTTCTGCTTTGTGTTCCTTTTCCTGAGCATGAGTGGCTGAATAGTGATCATAAATGATGGACTTTTAGAGTCTGGAGTTCCTGGGTTCCTCAGGGTGTGGCCTCTGAAACAGCTTCTCACAGGAGAAGATAATCGTTGACAGGAAAATGAGCTATGAATGCAAAGCTGGCCAGAAGATATGGACCTTGAATGTTTTGGACAGCAGATACAAAGTAAAAATGAAGAGCCTGTCATTTGTATCATGCTTTAAGTATTTGACCATGTTAGGGGTGGGGAACCTGTGGCCTTGAGGTCACATGTGGCCTTCTAGGTTCTTGGGTGTGGCCTTTTCACTGAGTCCAAGTTTTACAGAACAAATCCTTTTATTAAAGGGATTTGTTCTGTGAAGTTTGGATTCAGTCAAAGGGCCATACCTAGGGACCTAGAGGGTCACATGTAGCCTCGAGACCACAGGTTCCCCACCCCTGGTCCATGTGTACTAATGAGTCATTTATGTTTAAGCATTGTTTTGTGGTGGAAGATATAGTTGTTATATTGTAACTTCATCTATTTCTATATGTAATATCTTTCTAGAAGGGATCCTTTAATCATTTCTGAGGAGATCCTAAACATGAGCCAAACTTAGGTTCTGTTTTAGAGATTGTTCCCAGAGTTTGATTCTGGAGTGGTAGGAGCTTAATGAGAAAGAAAGTGAGAGAGGAACTTAACTCCCCTATGTGGGGCCACAGCCCTTCTGAAATGAGCTCATGGGTCCACATGAGCACTAGAATTAAAATGATTTATGCAAGAGGGCACCTCCACCCCTTGGGTTGCAGGTCTTTACATTATTATTATAATACACCACCACCATCTCCTGCCAAGAAAAGCTTATTTCTTATGACTCCTTTCAAAAGGTCAAACCATGTTGAACTATGTCTAAGCTGACCATCCACAAAAATCCAATAAGCAAAGGCACACACAAAAAGTTCCCACTGGAATGAGACTTTTAGATTCTGACAGCTCAGTGGAGCCTACACCAAGACAGCAACTTTTCCCCCTGCATATCTATGGAGCACATCCAAACTCTGAGTTCCTTTTTGGTAACTGAAAGCACAGATGGTCTAGTCTCAGACATATTCCTATTTTGCAACTCTTGTGGTTTCAAATCATAGTGGTAAATGCAGATCTAAAAACATCACAGCTCTAATTCTATGTTCAGAATATCTAATGGAGTCAGTAGACGCTCTGTGTGTTTGGGTATGAGTCTGTCTGCACGTGCAGGAGCATGTGCTTAAACAAAGGGAGTAGAATTTCATGATTTCTTTGAGCAATTCAGACCCTAGCTAGTTCAATGCTTAGCTCGGTTGGAATGGGAACACTCTCAAACTCTCAAAGATACCTGTAACGTTTCTTGAAAACAGGAGAAACAGTATTTGCAAGGCTTAAGAAGCACTAGATTTGGAGTCACCAAATCTTAGAATGTTAGAATTGGAAGTGACTTCAGTAGTTGTATCATTCAACCTATACTCAAACAGGAATCCCTTTTATTATGTACCTCACAAGGTCATCCATAATATACCCGACAAATTAACCTGACGAGGTTATCCAGCCTTGCTTAAAGACATCCAATAAGGGGGTCCTTTTATTTTTTTTTAAGACTGGGTCTCCTTCTCTAGCCCAGCTGCTCTTCAAGGGCCTGACCCCGATACTAATCAACACAAAAGCTTCACTTAGCTCTATTTTTGTTAATCCAGGCTGGTTCATCCCTGTGTAGGCAGCCTGGTAGCCCTCCACTCTTGAAGGTTCACTAAAATGGCACCAGACTTAGTGCATATATCGTGCCAGTTTTAGGCCTACCACAGAACTCCCAAACTCAAGGGATCCATCCAGCCTCAGCCTCCTCCAATAATGGGGATTATAGGAACGGACCACTACGTCTGACTAGGACCCACTTCTTCTTGAGGCAGCCCCTTCCACTTTTGGACAACTCTAATTATTAAGAGTCAGAGGTCCTGGGTTTGAATCCCAGCTCTGCTAGTTACTACTTATGTGACCTTGGGCAAATCACTTGTCTTTGAGCCTCATGTCCTCTTCTGTTTAACTAGATCATAAGATTATAGATTTCTTAGAGGATATACAGTCCAAACTTCTCATTTTACACAGGTGGAAACTGAGGCCAAGAGAGCTGAAGTCACTTTGCCCCAAATCTCATAAATAGTAAGTGCCAGAGAAAGGATTTGAATCCAGATCTGCTGACTTCAAATTCAGTGCATTTTCTATTGTGCTCCTTCCAGATGGACCCATCTAGATCTAAATACTATGCTCATTCCCAGGGGCTCTGTTGCAGAGGAGTGTTAGTCAACCTGCAGTCCCATTGATGAATTTCCCACCACCCTACAATCATAGATCTAGAATCCAATTCCCTTACTTTGTAGATGAGGGACCTAGGGTCCATAGAGGTTAAATGACTTGCCTAGAGTTATATAGTAATTGTGTTTCCCAGGCAGAATGAAAACCTAGGTCTTTCTGACTCCAAGGCCAGCACTCCATCTACTGTGGCACGTTACCTCTCAATCAAAATATTTTTGATGGTCTAAGGGAATTTGATTTGACAAAAAGAGGAGTTCTGAGACCCTGAGTTAAGATAACTAAGCCTTTGAATGAAAACCCTGAGTTAAAAATAATGTCCCCTTCCACTTTGGCCGAAGTCTGGCTCTGTAATCACAAGTTTTGGAAGGCAGTCTAGCACAATTTTCTAAGCTGGTAATTAAAACTTTCTTTGCAATTTCTGGATCCCTGACATAGAAAACATCTTCACCACAGGCAGAATGAGGAGCCAATAACTGTCCTCTTGATGCCCAATCTGACCTGAAGTAGATTTTATACCAACACTCAAGATCTTCCTGCTTCCAAGACAAGGGTCATTCTCCTGTACTTATAGTGTTGGTTCCCAATAAAAGCTTATCTTGGCAAATTCTTGCTACTACAAGGAGGCAGCATTTAGTCACATTGTGTAGGCCTTATACTCATCACTATGCATTTGTGCTTGTGGGATAAATGTGGCATTTTTTGAGGGCCGTGGGTTTCCACAACAACCTTACAAAGAAACTGTTTTACAAATGGTAACTAGACCAGTCTTTTCTGCAAAAATGAAGTGAGAACACAGAATTAAAGGATTGCATATTTAAAGCTGGGAAGGGCCTTAGCAGCCATCTTGTTCAACCCCCATATTTTACATGTAACCTGGGTTTGTCTGGGCCTGTCTAGATCATCAAACACGAATGTGACCCGAGAAGACTTTGGAGCTTGGCCAGATTACCTAACATGGAAGCCTCTGCATCCTCTACAATATAGGTGGGGGTAGCCTCTGTTGATTGGCTGCTTTCAAGTTTAAAACTGGCTAAACTGACCTGTTTGCTCTCTGACTCTCAGAGTCAAGATCCCAGTTCACCCACAGCACAAAAGCCATGAACTGAACCAATGAGAGGGGAAGGATTTCCTTCCCCTGCTCTCCCTCTTTTAGCCCAGGTCTGAGAAATGGGCTTGGAGATGTTTCTGTTCTGCATTGTTTGTCCTCAATTTCAGGTGCCAGAGGTGATCCCCATGGGACTGGATTCAAGCCATGGTAACCTTGGAACTAGGATTGCCGGTGGTATGGAGCAGCCAGCCAGTCTGTCACAGAAGCTCTGACAAGCCAGAGTTTTGGGGGCACTTGAGCCCAGGGGTGGTTTTGGACTTGAAACTGGGACTGTGAACTATAGGCTATTAGGATATGAACCTAATCTCCTTCCCACCCCCTCACCCCCTACCCAGAACCCGCTTCCCTCCAGACTGAGGTACAATGTACATGCCTCCCAAGTGCTGGGGGAATAAGTTTGTACATTTGTGATTATATTTTTTGGAATAAATATTTCCTTGTAAGAGTTAATCTGACTGTTAGTGGCTAAATGGACTTGGAGTGCAGGGGACCCCTCTTATACTTGGGAAACACCCCATCAATGAGAGGTTGGAGCCATTCACAAAGAGCTTAGACATCCCTTAAACTCCTTAAAGGTATCAGAGAATCCTGGGGTTGGGGTGAAATCTAACCTACCTGGCCTTCTTGGCAGTGAGGGCCACGGTCATTTGTGTCAGGAAACCAAGGCCTGGAGAGGCTATGAATTGCCTAAGCTAAACAAAGCTTGTAAGTAAAACAGCTGAAATTCAGTCTCAGGTGAAATGATAGCTATAACATGTTCTCAAAGTCAAGAAGACTGGAGTTCAAATCCTGCCTTAAACATTTACTAGCTGTGTAACCATAGGCAAGTCACTTAACTTTTTTCCTAATCTGTAAAATGAGGATAATACTAACCCCTAACTCAGAGGGTAATCATGAGGATCAAATAAGCTAATATATATATAAAATACTTTGCAAACCTTAAAGTGCTATATAAATGATAGCTAGCAGTAATAGTAGTAGTAGTAGTAGTAGTAGCAGCAGCAGCAGCAACAGCAGTATCACCATCCAAGTTCCCCTCTCTCTCCAAGATACAACATGTTTATCTAAACTAATGTTTAACAATGTTTGGCTTCAACAAACATAGGTACTCCAGATCCCTAAGGGATCTTTAACTCCTTCATGTCTCTTTTCCCTTCACCCCTTCTAGTTAGTTACTAAGGTCTTTCCTTTCCTCTTCCTTAGCAACTATCATATCTATATCCCAATTTCTAATTCCCTTACCATTTGCACCTAGGGTCAGGTCATCATTATCGCTGGCCTGGAATAATGCAACAGTCTCCTAATTTCCCTTGGCATCCCCAACCTCTCTCCTAAAATCTTGCCTGTTGTTTATGGCTGTGTGAGTTGGGGTAAGCCACTTAACCATCCTTGTCCTTCCAGTCTCCTTAACTATAAAATAAAGGGGTTGGACTACCTGACCTCTGACCCCATGATCCCACTCCTACACGTTCCTGCCAAATTTCTGAATGAATTACTTTTCCCTTAAAAGCCTTCAATGTCTATTGCCTACTGAAGAAAGTTTAAACCCATAACATTCAACATCCCGCACCCCAATCTGGCTCCATCCATCGATGCATCATGGTATAATGTAAAGAGCACTGATTAGAGTTAGGGGGAGCTGGATTGGAATCTTGGTTGTGCTGCTTTCTATTTATATGAACTTAGGCAAATTTGAGGGCCTCAGTTTCTTGCAGAATGAAGGGGCAGAACTGAATGAACTCTGAAGTTTAATGAGGTGGTACAGAAGATGGAGCATTGGGCCTGGATTCAGGAAGACCTGAGCTCAAATATGACCTCAGACACTTGCTAACTGTGTGACTCTGGGCAAATCACTTAATCCATTTGCCTCAATTACCTTAACTGTAAAAGGAGATAATAACAGCACCTACTTGGAAGGATTATTGTGAGGATCAAGTGAGATGATATTTGTAAAGTGCTTAGCACAATGCCTGGCACACAGTAAACTCCTTCCTCCCTTTCTGAATGTGTATGTATGCAAATATATTACAAATCCTTTTTCTAGGATAGCCCATTTAAAGCATGTTGTCTATACTGGGGGTTATATATATAGAGAGTATAGGCAAAGATGGCAGGATTATTGGCTCTGATTTTTGGGTTTCGGCTCAGTCTTTACCAAACCCATCTGACATTGATTTCTTGACTGACTCTTTCTCTCTATCTCTCTCTCTCTCTCTCTCTCTCTCTCTCTCTCTCTCTCTCTCTGTGTAAAGCTGGAAGTTATTTCAAGTTATTTCAAGCTTATTTCAAGCTTTACTCCCTATTTAGAAAGAGGCAAATAGTGTCACAAAATTGTAAAGCTGGTGAAGTTTGGATTCAGGGTTCCTTAGCTCCCTTCTTTGTCTTCCTCTACTGTGGCTAGGGATAATCTCCCAAATTTACAAGAACTAAAGCATTTGTAGTATTAACGACAGACAATACCTTCCTGTTACTCCTGCCTGAATACAATTTACATTTTAACAAGGGCTTTCAATGCTTACACTCAAAGATACTAATTTGTGTAGGAATTTCCAAAAGGTTAATGAATCAGATAGTTTTGAATGAAGTGCCTTCTCTAACTCTCCTAAAGTAGAAATATGCTAGAGCCAGCTCTGACCAGATGATGAGAGTTGATTGTTAAATTTTCAGTATGCTGGCAAAATGTTAATAATGCAAATTAACCTTGAAAGTGGGTCCAGTATACTCCCCACCTCCTACCTAGTTGTTGTTAAGTATTTACCACCCTGCTTCTCTGTGTAGTTGAGATTTAAAGTTAGGTCTATCTCACTTCAAAGTCAGTGTTCTTTCTACCATTCTACATTGCCTTACTAGAGGCTGAATATGAGGTGGCCAGATTCCCTAAGTTCTTGTATAGGCATAGAAGAAAACCCTTCTTCCCTTATTCTATTTGAAATATGCTGAAGTTAAAAATAAAGCATTATTGGGTAAATAAGAGGGAAGACATGATCAAAAGAAAGTACAAAGCTTTACAAAGGAATAGAGTTCTTTATCCATTTACACCCTGTCCAATCTTGCCTGGGACCCTGCAAGTGCTGGAATAGAAGGTATCATTCTAATAGATCTCAGATATGCGGAATACTCCATATTGGAGAGTAAGGAAATTCTTACAGAGAGTTCATAGATGAAGAGATCAAAGGAACCTCATAAGTCATAGAATAAACAGAGACCCAGAGAGGTTAGTAATTTGCCCAGTCACAAAGGTAATATGCACCAGAGGCAAAATCTGAACCCAGCTCCTCTGACTATAAGGCCAATGATCTTATCACTGTAACATAATCGAGGCTCAGTTTTGTTGTCCCCCTCCCCACATTATAGATATTCATAATTGGTGGCAGGTGGTTAAAAAAAAATCCTAGTTCAATAAAACAGTAGAACAGATAAAATCCCAGGTGGTATTAGTTTGGCCCATTTTCTAAGACTGTTTCAAGATTATTTGGGTGTTTCAACAAATAAACCCTCTGGGATGGAGCCTGAGATAGATTTGTCTTTCACTGAATTATACTTCAGAGAGAACAGTATTCCCTTTACTGAAGTCCTATTACAACGTATCATCATGGCCTGGAGAGGATTCTAGAGTCTTGAAGGCTATACCAACAGGGCATAAGGTCTGGTAGGCCCCACCAAGCTAAAACACTCCCCCACCCAGGATGAGCCTAATGGTATCTCTGTTGTCTGAGGACCAATCTAGTGAACCCTAAAGGGGCACATCTTCAGACTGCCTATTAGGAGATGTGCATGTGTACATAGATACATATATGGATATATGAATTTCTATATGAAATGTATATCTAGACATGCATAAACACCCATTATATATAATATATGTAGGCCATAACGATCTAAAGATTAGATTCTATTACAGCACAGAGGAGTAACAATTCACTCATCAGCGCAGGTGATCACACCACTGAGCTCATATGTCGTCCTCTCAAGCACTGAAGTAAATGAACAGTGACAATATATGAAAATACGGTTCAAGGGCATTCTTCTCTGTCATTATCCAATGTTAATGTCTCATGATGTTGATTGACAGAAAGCCTAGGTAAATATTTAGTGTTTGGAGATCATTCGGATTTAGTAAGAATATAGCATCTTTGGTAGGCAGAGGAGTTTCTAAGGCTATGGTACTTACCTTTCTCTAGGAGAGGAGGCAGAAGGGCAGATGGGCACACAGTAGGAGCATCATTCTGAACCACTGAAAGGAAGAAAACAGAAAGTGTTTTAGTAAAATGGTTGAAAGATTTCATTGTCCCCCCTCCCATTATCAGGAGCGTTTTAGCACTGAGTAAACATTTTTGGCCGTAACAGATGAAAGAACTTGTTTTTACTAAGGCACAGAGGAGTAACAAGCCATAGGCGAGTTGAATGAATGTCAGTTTAGATCTTTAAGATGTAAGAGGGATGTCCCAAACCCGAAACCCCAGTTAATGTAACTAGCAAGATGCTCTACACCTTGATAGCTTTATCAGTTGAGAATGCCTCTTTGATTGAGTTACAGAATCATTCACTCAGTCAAAGGTATAAACTAGTTGCAAATAATTCCCAGGTACCTTGGTTGAATCAGTCAATCAAAGGGATAAACAATTCCTGGGTACTTTTGTTGATTCAATCAAAGGTAAGAACTAGGTAGGAATTGAATAAAGTCAGATTAAGACACATAGGACATATGTTTTGGTTGGCTGAAGAAAGTCTCTCAAGGTCTGCACATATAAGCACACTAGCATTATTCATCTGACATGAATAGGATAATGTACTATCATTAGAATATTTTTTTTTCCTTACTAGAGCTGACTTTTATTGAGTGAGCCACTGTCTTCCCCATCTCTCCTTGTGTTTATAAGTTGGATGGTCAGGCATGAGATGTATTTAAATCTACAACTGCCCCAATTATTTCCCACTGGGTTGATAGGATCCTGTGAATCTCTCCATAATACCTAGTTCTCTCCTTTACTTGTGAGACAAGACAGGGAGTAGTTGGGGCTTAATTTACTCAGGAATTATTCTGATTAGCCCTTAGAGTGAATTTTCAGGTTGTGAGTTTTGAGGCCATGTGTGTTAAAAAAAGGGGAGGTTAAAACACTAACTTGGTAGCTTGCCTGAATGCCTCAGCAAATACTAAGGGGCACCCAGGTGGCACAGTGGATAGAGAGCCAGGCCTGGATCAGGATAAATACTTATTAGCTGTGTGACTCTGGGCAAGTCACTTCACCCTGTTTGCCTCAGCTTCCCTATCTGTAAAAATAAGCTGGAGAAAGAAATGGAAAACCACTCCAGTATTTTTGCCAAGAAAATCCCAAGTGTGGTCATGGAAAATTAGACACAACTGAAATACTTGAACAACGAGAATAGCACACGTATTATGATGAAAATACTATGGCAAATGCTGTGCTATGTACAAGTTTAAATAACACAGTTCCCTTCATTAGGTGATAAGATCAAGTATAGAGAAAAAACATACAAAAGTTAGGATGAGAAAATTGCATAACAGGGTTAGAGAGTGCTACAGTAACAGATGAGGGAGAAATTACTTCCTGCAAGGGGACATCAGGGGAACCTTGGTGGGGGAAGTAACATTTGAGATGGACTTTTAAATTATATCAACAACAGGAGACTTGTATGGAACAAAGTGAATGATCTGGCTTGGCTGAAATGTAGAGTACATGAAAAAGAGTAGTATTAAGATGAGACTGAAAAGGAAGGATTAGGTCAGATTGTAGAGGACGTTTTCAGTGACAGTCTCAGGCAGCTTTGCCTTTATTCAGTGAGTAATGGGGCACCATTAACAGTTTTCAAATAGTGGAGTGATATTTTTTTTTTCCCAAAGAAGACCAATCTGGCAATTGCATCTTAGGTAGAAAGGCAGGGGAACAAAGTTGAAAATGGGTGGTTAAAAGGCTTTTTAAAGGCCTGCTATTTGAGGCTAGCATGGTTTGATTCCAATCCTTCTGGAGGATGAGAGTATAAAATAGAAATCCTTGTCAAGAATTTTCCATCTTATCATTCTATCAGTCTCCACTAATGGCTTCCTCCAATTGGGGAATTTGGAGTTCTCTATGATAATGTCATAGACTTATGCTTTAGGAATATCCCTTTGGCAGTTAAGTGAAGGATGAATTTAAGGAAAGAGAAAATTGAGGCAGAGAAACCAATTAGAGGGCTATGGTAATCATCCAGGAGAGAGGTGATGATAGTCTAAATTAGAGAATAGACCAGGTAAATGTAGAGGAGTAATAAAGCCAGAAATATGGAGGTAGGATTGGTAAGACTTCACAAGTGACTGGATGTAGGAGGTGAGGATGTATCTGAGGAGTAAAGATAAGAGTTGACCCTAAGGTTGTGAACCTTGGCAATGAGAAGGATGTTGGTAACTTTAACAGAAACAAAGAAGTTGGGAAGAAGGGTGGGCTTTGGAAAGACAACAAGTTCTGTTTTGGACATTCTAAGTTGGGTATCCATTTGTAAATGTCTAATAGAGAATCAGTGATGCCAGACTGGAGCTTGGGAGAAAGACTAGGTAGAAGGACAGATAGATAGACAGACAGACAGACAGATAGATACATTGATACATAGATGGATGGACAGATAGGGGACTCTTCTGCATAGTTTACAATCATCTGCAATTATCATTGAACCTAATGGGATCTGATGAAGTTACCAAGAGACAAATATTGTAGAGATAAAATAGAAGAGGGCTGAGAACAGAAGCTTGGGGGGGGTACACCCCCAGTTAGGGTCTATAACATGGATGATGATCTTGCAGTGGAGGCTGACAAAGAATAGTTAGACACATAGAACTGAGAGAGAGGCATCATGAAAATCAGAGAGGAAAAGGTTTCCAGGAAGGGAAGGTGGTCAACAATGTCAAATGTTATAGAGAAGTCAAGAAGGGAAAAGATTGAGAAAAGGCTATTAGATTTGGCAATTAAGAGATCATTGGTAACTTTGGAGAGAATGGAGAGAATGGTGGAGTAGTAAAGTGGAAATACCACCTCTTGTTAAGTGATAAACCAATTTGCAATGGATTGAGAAGTGAGAGGAAAGTAACTCTGATGAGTATAAAGCTAACGATGAGCTGGTGGCTTGAGGCAGCTGGTGGCTCAGTGAATAAAGCGCTGGGCCTGGAGTCAGGAAAACCTGAGTTCAAATCCAACCTCAGAAACTTATTAGCTCTGTGATTCTGAGCAAGTCACCTAACTTCTCTCTGCCTTAATTCACTGGAGAAGGAAGTGGCAAACCACCCCGGTTATTCTTTGCCAAGAAAGCCCCGTAGACAGTCTGGTGCACTGGGTCACAGAGTCAGACACAGCTGAACAACAACAGGCAAGGTTATAAGACAGGCTCATCACCCACCAATTATGAATGTTTATTGAATACATGAATAAGGGTGCTTAGCAAAAGCAAGTTGAGAGATTATTGGCCCTTTCTAGAAACCAAAATTTTCTACTTAAAACAGTTTTTACTTAAAAACCAAATGCAGTGCCTCAATTCTAGCTAACACACAGCTGCAGGTTGAATGAGCTTAGTTCCAACCTTCAAAGGGCAGACAATCCCTAACCCATTGATGTCGGAAGAATTTCAGCATTTTTCCACCACAAAAGCCACTCTTCACATTTCTATTGTGTCTTCACTTTAGTGCCGTGAACTTTGAGAACGTTTCCCTTCCTAGTTCTCACAGTTTGGGGGCACACCTGCAGAGTGACTGACTTGGGTGGGAGAGGGTTCTGAAAATACCTTCATTTGCATGAATTTTTGTTCAGCCTTGCTCCTCTGTCTTTGGTAAAGTTCCAGGGCCAACTAAGGCTTCCTGTTGTCCTTCAGCCAGCAAAAAACAGACTGCCTCTAGAAAGGCAGCATGGTGGAACAGAAAAAAACACTGGATTTGGAATCAGGACCTGCGTTCGAATTCTGATTTCCCTATCTGTGTGAACCTGGAAAATCACTTTACTTTTTAGGGACTCAGTTTTCCTTGTCTAAAAAAATAACAGTTGGACCTCCCTAAAGTCTTTTGTAGATTTAAACTTCTTATTCAGACTCTCTTTGGCTTAAGATCCAAGTGTTCTTTATTTTTTTTATTCTTTCTTCTCTCCTCTCTCATTTTGCATTCATTCACCAGGTAATTACTATATGCATAGGACTAGGTACAAAACCAAAACTGTCCCTGCCCTCAAGGAGCTTGCATTCTGTGGAGGGACTTACATTCTATTTTTTGCTCATTCTCCTTGACCTGCTCGAGAGGCCTTCGCCTTCCTTCTTTACCTCTCCACATTCTCCTACTTGGCCCCTCGGACCCAACACAAATCTTACTTCCCCAAAAAAGCACATTATAATATCTAGAGCTGGCATGAGTCCCAGATGAAATCTGGTTCAATTTCCTTCTTTTATAGATGAAGAGACTAAGACAAAAAGAAATTTAATAATGTGACTGATGTCATACAGGTAATAAAGTAGAAAGGATAGAATTCAAAATTGCTTCCTCTGGTTTTGATCTGTCCACTATACCATGCTGCCTTTCACTGGAATCGTAATCAGAAGGAAGGAAAGAAGGAAATAAACATTTATTAACCGCCTTCTATGAGTTAAATATTGTGTTAAGGACCTTACAAATATCTCATTTAATCCTCACAACAACCCAGGGAGTTATTATTATTATGGGAACTATTATTCCCATTTTACAATTGAGGAAACTGAGGCAGATAGAAGTTAAGTAACTTGCCCAGGTAGTAAATAACTGAGTCTGCATTTGAACTCAGGTCTTCCTAACTTCATGCCTAGCTCTCTATTCATTGTACCACTTAGGGCAAAGGACCTGGGTTTGAAACCTGCCTCTGCTATATACTATCTGTGTGACCTTGGGCAAGCTATCTGACCTCCATGTACTTCAGTTTCTTGTCTGTTGCATAAGCACCCTCTCATTTTACATATAAAGAAACTGAGGCCCACAGAGATGAAATTACTTTTCTAAGATCATATGGCTAATAACTGTTGCATTCAGTTACCGAAGCCAAGTTTGAGAGATTTTTCACAATGGGAAGACTAGTGTCTCTCAGTGTTCAAAGATCCCATGGATTTTGTGAAGGTGGAAATCACAAGGTACTCACATGGAACTTTCCCATCCCTGCCCACACTGTTCCCATCCATGGCCTTATTGCCCCAGCCTGACCCGATAGAGAACATTCTGTTAAAGCAGCAGTTACATAGAACGGAATGAAAGAGAACACTTCTAGGTGTCCATTTGATAGTGGGTACAGGGAGCATCTCGGACAGGCTTTTGGCAAGTCTTGCTGAGCTGATGTAATGTCTTGGTTTGATTTCTCCTTCCTATCATAGCCTTTTCTCCCTCCCTTCCACCCACACATCCTACTGAGCAGGTCTGAGCTAAGTCACTCTTTTTGCAGATAGGATTTTTTTTTTTTGGGTGAGGCAATTGGGGTTAAGGTACTTGCCCAGGGTCACACAGCTAATAAGTGTTATGTATCTGAGGCTGAATTTGAACTCAGGTCCTGTTGACTTCAGGGCCGGTGCTCTATCCACTGTGCCACCTAGCTGCCCCCATGAAGATAGGATTTCACCTGGCTATTTTCTATGCAAACTCAGAATGAAAAAAAAAAAGAAGAAAAAAAAAACTTTGAAACACAGCATAAAGAAATGTCAAGTCCAGGTTAGGAAAAAATGCCAATAAGAAGATACAAAGGGTTTAGAACTAGAAGGGACCTTAAAAATCATCTTGTTCAGGTTCTTCATTTTACAGGTTAGAGAACAGAGGCTAGAATTATATAGAGGAAGTAAGTAAAAGAGCTAGAATTTGGATATTGGTCATTTGACTCTTGACTCAGGGTTCTTACCACTATTCTAGGCTCCCTCTGGGCAAATAGAGGTCCGATGAGCCTAAACTAGTGTGGTCTAGCCTAATCTTCTAGTCTACATTATTCTAAAGAAATTATTTTTTTCTCCTCATTTCAATGAGTAAAGGCAAGGTGGGGGGTGGGAAATCTATAAATGGAACATTCTTCGGACCACCCCCAGCCTCCCACTGAGATCATCTAATTACATAGGCCAAGTCTTCTTTGTCTAAAATAATTTGAGACTGCAAGAAAAAGAATCCAGCTCAGTCTGAAGGGCTGTGTGCAAAGGATGACCACCTGCAGTCCAAGCCCTCTGAGCTTGACAAATTTTAACTCTGAAACATGCATGCACACACAGCTGATACTGCCTTCCTCTGAGATTTTCTTCCATCTAGTCTGTATAGATCATGTATGTAACTAGCTATTTATATATTGTCTCCCCCACCAGAATGTAAGCTCCTTGAAGGCAGGGACTGTTTTTGCCTTTCTTTGTATTCTCAGCAACTGGAACAGTGTCTAACATGAAGTAAGGACTTAATAAATTCTTGTTGATTGACTGTTTCACATATACACACATGCACACACATACATGCACAAAGAGAAGAAAGCAAAGACCTCATTGAACCCCTAATCAGCCCAATGAAAGGCCTAATTTTATACAGGAAGTTTTGGCTTCTTGGGCCATGTTGAAAAGTCATACTGAATCTACAAGGTGTATTCCAACTAAATAACTTGGCAGCTATAAAAAACCAATCATATATGAGGTAGGAGGGACAGAGAAAGAGGGGAAGCAAAAGCCAGATCTCCAGGTACTGCCACATGCACATAAGGAAAACCATTTTTGCAATTTCCAAAAAAGGGCACTTAGAAAGACCATGCTATGTATTAGGCATCAAGGGATACAAAAATCAATGAGACAGTCTCTGTTCTTAAATATGGTGTGATAAGACACACACGCACACACACACACACAACATAGGGTTAACAATTCCTGCAGTGTCTAACTCATTAGACTATAATAATAATCAAATCAGTTAATATTCATGAAGTTCATTTCTGACATTGTAGAAAGACATTGGATTTAGAGTTAGAACACCAAAGCTAGTTCTGACATTTTTTTACTTGCCTGACCTTGGGCAAGTCACTTCTCTCTGAACCTCAGTTTCCTCATCTGTAAAATGAGGAAGTTGGATGAGGTAGTCTCCAGAGCAGGGGTTCTTAACCTGGAGTCCATATATACCAATAGCCACATGGATAGACTTTAGGGGGTGAAATGAAATAATATGTGTAAAGCGTTTTGTCAGCCTTAAAGTGCCATATTATTAATGTTAGGTGTTTTATATTTGGGGGTAGCTAGATGGCATGATAGATAGAATACTGGACCTGGAGTCAGGAAGACTTGAGTTCAAATCCAGCCCCAGACATTTACTAGCTGTGCAGCCCTGGGCAAGTCACTTAAACCTGTTTACCTCAGTTACCTCATTTGTAAAATGAGGATATTAATAGCACCTACCTCCCATGGTTGCAGTGAGATCAAATGAGATACTAATTGTAAAGTGCTTAGCCCAGTTCCTGGCACATATTAAGTCCTATTTAAATGCTAGCCTATTATTATTATTATTGTTGTTGTTGTTGTTGTTGTTGTTATGTCTGCCACAACAGAATATGAGTTCCATGAAGGCAGTGAGGGTTTTGATTTTTGTCTTTCTATACCCTGAGCCCAGCACATTTTCTGGTACACAGTAGGTACCGAATGCTTAGGGACTGATAGATATACTCCCTAGAGTAGAAGATATGTCTTTGCAGGGGCATCAGAAGAGACAGTTTTCAGGAAATCTGAAATAATGAGTGCTTGGGAATGATTTGGACAAGGCAGGTGGAGTTGACAGGGGAATTGAGGTGCCAAGGAGAATGGAATGAGCAGGGAAAAGAGAATCCAACAGAGGTAGCTCTTGGTGCATTTGATAAAGAGACCTTGTGTTTATCTTACTGGCCACAGATCAGTTGGCACTTTTGTAAGAGCACAGCAGTAACTAGGGCTGGGCAATCAGGGCTCTGACCTAGGACCCCAAAATTTAGAGGACACGGGCAACATTTGCAATCAATCTCTCAACAACTAGAAAAAAAATGCCATTCAGCTTCTAGTTAACAAGATTACTCAGTTCAAATAGGAAGAACACCCCATCCTGCTGCAACACCTCAGGTGAGCTCCTCTCCTTTCACCCCCTCTACCCATCTCACATTTCATTCCACTTCCCCTGGTGCAAAATTTTCAATAGTTAGGCCTCTGTGCAAAGCTGTGGGTGTTCATCTGAGCCACCTGCTACAGAGTAAACTGAAAGCTGGGATCAAGGTACCCAGACTACAGCCGTGCCTCTCCCTGCATGCTACCGGCAGGCTGAGACCCACACCGCTGCTTGTCCAAAGAAGTTACAAGGCAGTAGCAGCCAGCCTGTGTAGACTAATGATGGTCATTTCCCCCATCTTTCATAAATGCCTAGCTGAATGCTTCTATCGTATATTAGAAGTGTACTGAGTCACAGGATCATGGGATCACAGAAGCATCAAAGATGCCCTAGTCCTTGCTTTTGTGACAGGGCATCGCCATTGCCCAGGTCTGTTATTATGAGCTATGCCTTTAGCACCTCCACCAGCTTGCACAGTAGTCCTAATAAAAAAAGACTTTCTTTTCTCCTGGGGTCCCCATGAACCAAGGGAGTAAAGGGAATGCAAACACAGATAAGAAAGGAAAGCCACAAGGAAACACCTCCTGCAAAGTTACACAGTTCTTCACAAAAAGGTTCCAACTGGCCTGTTGGTTCACTACATCACAAGGGTCAGGCTGGGAACACCGGCCCAGAATCCTAGGCTAGCTCTGCTCTATTAGTTGACTACAAGCAACTGCAGGCAGCTAGGTAGTGCCACAGATAGAGAGCTGGCCTGGAGTCAAGAAGACCTGAGTTTGAATTTGGCCTCAGACATGTACTAGCTATGTGATCCTGGGCAAGTCACTTAACCCTGTTTACCTCAGTTTCCTCATCTGAAAAATGAGCTGGAGAAGGAAATGACAAATCACTCTAGTATCTCTGCCAAGAAAACCTCAAATGTGGTCACAAAGGGTCTGAAATGACTGAACAACAACAAAATATTGCAGAGGGGAAGAAGGGTTGTTGCTTTCATTATCATAAATGACAATGGTTGTTGCCTTCCTGCTCCATAGATCAATTTTCCCACCTTCTGGATTGTGTTAACACATTCATTCATTCATTCGTTCATTTGTTCGTTCATTCATTCATTCAGTGGTGCAGTGGATAGAGTGCTGGGCCTGAAGTTAGGAAGACCTTAATTCAAATCTGGCCTCAGACACTTACTGGCTGTGTGCAAGTCACTTAACCTCTGTTTGCCTCTGTCTGTCTCAGTTTCTTCACCTATAAAAAGGGAATTATAAGAGCACTTATGTCCCCAAATTGTTATGAGGCTCAAATGAGATATATTTGTGAAGTGCTTCTGGCAAATAGTAAATGCTACCTACTGTTATTATATTAAGCACTTACTGAGAGAAAAGCCCAGGCTAGGTGTCGTGGCAGGACACAAAAATAAATAACAGTCCCTACCCTCTTCTTACCATGGCCGCTGCCACCTTCCTTGTTCAGGGCAAAGGTTGGCAATGAGTTGTGAAGGAACAGGGGATTGTGCGGAACCTCAAGAATGCTTTCATGATAGAGAGATGCATGATATGGAGTTGGAAAACGTCCTAGTTGGGAAACAGTGAGTGAGATATCCGTGTTTACAGATGCTTTCTTCAGCTTTCATTATGGTTGAATCAATAACTCACCAGGGTTCTGATACCAGCCGAAGGGATATGTTTTGATTTCACTGTCAGGAGGGCTACAGTCCGAAATACGCCAGGGGCCTTTGGTTTCTTCACTGCATGTCTGGAATCCTAGATTGCCCAGAGTAAGGCACAGTACCTCTCCACCTGGCAAACAATGACCATAAGAGGAAAAAGGGTCATCATGATGACCATTTTCATTGGAGAAGAGAAAGCTCACAGACCTCTAGGAAAGAAGAAAGGGTATACAGGTAGGGTTTTGTACTAGAAAGACAAGCATTGGACTTAGGCCAGAAGACTCAGTTTCTGTCTTCTTCGCTGTATAACACTACATGCTTTGCCCTTCTGAGACTCAGTTTATTCGTCTATGAGATGGGGAGAAAAATACTTGAACTCTTTACCACATAAGTTTGTTTTGAAGGAATTACTTTGCTCCTGAAGTACAAAAGAAATACAATCTGTGATTATTCTAATTTCCTATTCATAATCTACCATCAAGTGTCCATTGAATCCAAGGAAGACAAAATGGTGGAATATTTAAGGGGACGGTGAAGAAGTTGTGCCTAAATTGAAGTCTTAGAGTTTAAATTAGGTTTGTTATGTAATTATCTGGTATCTCACAGGGATGCTTGTCACTTGGAGTGAAAAGGATTGGCTTGAACAGTTTGCACAAGATTACATTTTATAGAAAAATAACTTTGAAAGACTTTAGAAATCTGATCAATGCAAAGTAAGATAAACCATGAGTCTAAAGGACTGATGGGGAATCACGCCATCCACCTTCCGCCAGAGAAGAGATGGACTTAAAACCCAGAGTGAAAGATGTTTATTTAGACATGGCCAGTGAGGGAATTTGTTACACTGGGTTTATTGTGAGAAGTTTTTGTTTTTATTTTATTTTAATTTTCTTTTTTTTGGGGGGGGAAGAGATAACAAAAACTTATAAGTAAGCTTAAAAAAAAGAAGAAAATCAGGGCAGGTAGGTGGCACAGTGGATGGAACACGGTCCTCAGGAGGACCTGAGTTCAAATCCATCCTCAGACACATAACACTCACTAGCTGTATGACCTTGGTCAAGTCACTTAACCCCATTGCCTAGCCAAAAAAAAAAAAAGAAGAAGAAGAAGAAAATGACCTGTTCTCCACACAAGCATCCACCACATTACTAAACTGTTCCCTCACTCTATGGTGGTTGCCACCTTTGCTCTGAGCATTTGGGGCACACTGCTCTTTTATGGAAAAGACTCTTCAGTGATATCTTACTGGATCTTTTACTAAATCAAAAGATGAGGCCAGGTCAAGGGCTTGGGGTCTCTTTTCACCATGTCACAAGGGCAGCCAAACCATGTGAAGGAAAAAAATCTTTGGAAGGCCCAGGGTAGCCTACCTTCTGTCTGGGAAACATTGAGGAAGCCAAAGCCTTTGCAGCAGGGATCAGCATCACACCTTCGTTCACATTCAAAGAACCTAGAGAGGAAGGAAAAACAATCAGGTTTTTCTAATTTTGCTGTTGTTGTTATTGTTGTTTTTATTCAATGAGGAAACTCTATCAATACAGTTAGCAACTGGTCCACTGTAATACACCATGAAACTTCAGGTTTTCCTCTAGGACCCAGAAACTGTGGAACTTGATCAATCAACAAGCATTTATTGAGCACCTACTATATGCCAGGCAGACACTGGGGACATAGGCAACAGTGAAAAGTTCCCGTCCTCAAGCAGTTTACATTGGATCTGAGCCATAACTTTTATTCATTCGTTTCAGACTCTTCCTTACCCTGTTTAGGATTTTCTTGGCAGGGATAACATAGTGATTTGCCATTTCCTTCTCTAACTCATTGTACAGAAGAGAAAATTAAGGCAAATAGAGTAAAGTGACTTGCCCAGGGTGACACAGCTAATAAATGTCTGATGCCAGATTTGAACTCAGGAAGAGGAATCTTCCTGACTCCAGGCTCAGTACTCTACCTACTGAGCCAAGTAGCTGCCTGAGCCATAGCTAGGCCAGGATAAGTAAGGCTATGCCTCAGGTATTAAAAGGGGTACTTTCTCCCTAGGATCACTCATCCCACAGCAGTTACCACCCCTGCATCTCCACTGCCTTATGGTCCTCTGCCAGCCTGCCTCTGAGGTCCTGACAGTCAGGATCTCATCTTTATAATGTAACTTCATCCCAACCTAGGTAAAGATTTTTCTGGGGAATTTGATCCCCTCTCCCAGCACCTGAATTTATGATCAAATTGTAGCAGCTCTAGTCTGTATTGTCTACTCTGCTGCTGATATTGCACCTCATCTCCACCATCTTGGCATTTTTTCCTCTAGGTAAAAGAATTTCTAGTTATGCCATTAATGAACTTGATGCCCCTGGATGAACTGAATTTAAATTGGCCAGACTTTCTGAGAGCCTGCTAACTCATACCTAATCTAATTACTTGTTGGCTTGTCCTAATTCTCATTTGGGGAGTCTGGGGTCCTTCACTGTCCAAAGAGCAGAACATTGTCTTCAATGCATTTCAGCAAAGTTAGGTGCCTTCTACAGAGCAGGTGCTTAAAAAACTGTTTATTGCATCAAGTTAAGCAAAAGGATAAATGGTCAAAGGATATGAACAAGTAGTCTTCAGACAAAGAAATCCAAGCTATCTATAGCCATTTGAAAAAAGCTCTAAATCACTGTTGATTAGAGAAATGCAAGTTGAAACAACTCTAAGGCACTACCTCATACCTATCAGAAATGACAAAGGCTGGAGGGGATGAAAGGAAAATAGGTTCATTAATAAACTGGCTGCAGTAGTGAACTGGTCCAACCATTTTGGAGAACAATTTGGAACTATGTCCAAAGGGCTATAAAACTGTGCATACCCTTTGACCCAGCAATACCACTACTAGGTCTGTAACCCAAAGAGATTAAAGAAAAGGGAAGAGGACCTATACGTACAAAAATATTTATAGCAGCTCTTTTTTTGTAGGGGCAAAGAATTGGAAATCAAGGGAATGGCTGAACAAGTTATGGTAATGTGAATATGATGGAGTACTATTGTGTTATAAAAATGATGAGGGAAGCAGTTTAACTGATGCAAAGTGACATCAGAAGAATCAGAATATCACTGTGCACAGTAACAGCAATAATATAATGATGATCCACTGTGAAAGGCTTGGCTACTCTGATCAAGACAATGACACAAGATAATTCCAAAGTACTCATGATGAAAAATGCTTTCTACCTCCAGAGAGAACTGATGAGCTCCGAGTACAAACTGAAGTATAATTTTCTCACTTTATTTTTTGCTTTTAAAAATATATGGCTAATATAGAAATATGTTTTACAAGATTTCACATGTATAAATGACATATTGCTTGTCTTCTCAGTGGGTAGAGGAGGGGGTTGGAGGGATAAAGAGAACTTGGAATTTAAAATTTAAAAAGAAAAGAATTTTTAAAATAAATAATTGAAATGCTTTAAAAAGAAATGCAATTGAGAAATATTTACTAAAATAAAATACAATATAACATAAACAATTAAGCAAAAGGAAGGAGACAGGAAAGTGGGAAGTATATTCCCAGATTCATTTGTCTGGAGTATAGGATACATGCAGTGGAGCTAGATAACAAGCATTTATTAAGGAAGGGAAGGGAAAGGCAGAGGGAGGGGAAGGGAATAAGCATTTATTAAGCACCTCCTCTGCACCAGGCACTGTGCTGAGCATTTGACAACTATCTCATTTACTCCTCATAACAACTCTGGGAAGTAGGTGCTATTATTATCTCCATTTTACACTTGAGGAAACTGAGTCAGACAGAAGTTAAATGAGTTGTTCAGGGTCACATAAGCTAGGCTCTGATCTCAGCTTTTGGTTTAAGGAAAGAGATTGAGTGTTTGGGAAGTCAGGCCCAGAGCCAAAGAATCAGTGCCCTATTATATTCATGGCCTGAATGTCTGCCCAGTTGGGCAATAAGCAGTTAAAGATTATTTATCCTTTTCTTCCCCATTTAGCCAATGTGTGACCACATTCTAAGAGTTGATCTTTGTCTTACAGATCTGTTTCCACATCTTCAAAACTAGACTTAAAGCATCAGGCTATCACAAGACCATCGCTTTCTTTTATCACATGGCAAGATACCAGCTAAGGACAAGAGTAAATATGAAATCCTCAGATGGAAGGAGATTGCATGAGCTTCTACATAGCCTTATCATAGAGTTTCCTCTCCGGTGGGATCTTTGAGCTCTTAGACCTCTGCAGGCTTCTGTGATGAGGTTCATCTTCTCTCAATCAAGAAAATAAAAACCACCGGGGTAACACCTTACCCATTAGAAACAGATTTTCTTGTCATAGGCATTTTGCTCCGTACAGAAATCCCCCTCAGTACTTGGAATGGCAGGCGAGTGTAAAATGCCTTCACTCTATCTCCCAATTCAGCTGTGTAGAGGAAAAGAGGAATTATTAATATGAGGAGGAATTGTAGCACCCAGAGGAAATCTGATGTGAAAAGAAAAATAATCTAATTAAAGGGTATAGAAAGAATTTCCAAGCTTAACTCAGAAGAGGGTATTTGTACCAACCCAATAAATGGATCTGATGAGATGAAGTATATAAAATAATTTGAAAATCTTAAACACTAATAGAAAGGCCAACTCAGTTGTTGTTAAGGTTGTTAATATCAATAGCAACATCACTCTTGCTCTTCTCACTTAATATTTTGTGGAGTTCAGATAAAAACAGACCTGAGTTCATGGCTAATATGGAAAAGTGTTTTGCATGATTGTAAATGTATAATCTATAGCAAGTTGCTTACCTTCTCAAGGAGTGGGGAAGGGAAGGGAGGGAGAGAATTTCGAATTCACAATTTTAAAAATGAATGTTAAAAATTGTTTTTACATGTAATTGATGGGGGGAAACAGTCCCAGGATTGTTGAGTCTTTATCCTGCAATGTTTAATGTTTGGCAGACTGGGTAGGTAGATACAATGATTATTTTTTGTAGATGAATAAGAGGGAAGGAATAAGTATTTAAATGTACATTATGTGCCAACACTGTGCTAAGTACTTTACAAATACTATTTCATTTGACCCTCATAACAGCCCTTGGAGGTAGGTGCTATTATTATCCCCATTTGACAGAGGAGGAAACTGAATCAAACAGAGGTTCAGTGACTTGCCCAGGATTAAACAACTAATAAGTGTCTAAGGACAGATTTGAGCTCATGTCTTACTGATTACAGGCCCAGTGCTCCATCCACTATACCACTGAGCTGCTAGGAGTGTTGAGATGTAAGATCTTCTAAAGTAAGGTCTATGAAAACATCTTTGGGGCAATCCAAATTCTTTCTTAATTACTGTGTGCCATGGCTATCTGTACCAGACACTGTGCTGGGTGCTTGGGTTACAAACATAAAAAAATGAAACAATCTTCCTTCTAGCTATAATGGCATCTCTTCACATCTTAACACCCTTAAGTTTTCTTGTCTCCAAGTTACACATACACTCTTAGTTCATTCACTGGTTCCTGTCATGATAAGCAGATCCCTTACTATCCTGGTCACTTTCTTCTGGCAATTCTATAGTTTGTCAATGTCCCACTTAAAACAGAGCTTCACAACAGGTTTCATTTATGGCTTGACTGAGGCAGAGTACAACAGAACCATGATCAATCAATTGATCAATTAACGAACATTTATTGAGCGCTATGTGTCAGGCACTGTGCTAAATGTTGAGGATAGAAAAAAAGGCAAAAAAAACCCCCAAAAAAACCAGGCCCTGCCCTCAAGAAGCACACCCAGTATAGTGCCCGGCACATAGTAGGTGCTTAAGAAATGCTTGTTGAATGACTATTTACCAAGAGATAGAAAGACAATATAGGGCATCTAGGTGGATAGAGTGGATAGAGTGTCAAGCCTGAAGTCTAGAAGACTCATCTTTGTGAGTTCAAATCTGACTTCAGATATCTACTAGCTGTGTGACCCTGGGCAAGTTGCTTAACTCAGTTTGCCTTAGTTTTCTCTTCTGTAAAATGAGCTGGAGAATAAAATGGCAAACCACCTCATTATCTTTGCCAAGAAAGCCCCAAATGGGGTTACAAAGATCCAGACAGAACTGAAAAATAACTGAACAAATTAATTAATACAATTTAAGATTGTGTTACTTTAAAAAAAAAAAGCAACTCCTCATATTAGCTATTGATCCGCTGTTTTTTTTTCTTCTGTAAAAGCAGGTCTTTCATGTCATCTATTATTCTGTCCTGTCTTTTTCCTGATACTGATTCTGACATCCAGGGCCCTTACTATTCCTAGAGAGTGCAAATATTGTCATCCCATTTTATAGATGATGGATTCCATGACAACTTCAGCAGCAGACAGGTCAATAAGGACAGCACGCACCTCAATTGAGTGCTAGAAGCTCAGATTAGGTCCAATGACATGCTGACAGTCATAAATGTCTAGCAAACTTGACATGACAGATCTCACTGACATAGCATTAAAAGAGAGGCAAGATCTGATTTCTGAGAAACAAAGACAAATGATTCTGCACCAGTTTTTTGGCCCTCATGGAGAGGACCTTTGGAACCAAAAGGTAGAGTAGTTCTGTCTTGGGGCCCAATTTATTTTTTAGCATTTGAAAACTCTAGCAATAGACTCCTTAAAAATTGGTAGTTTCCTTTTTGTATTTGTACCCCCAGAAGAGCGTCTGGCACATAGCAGGCTCTTCATAAATGCTTACTGACTGATTGGTTGAGATTGCTAGTGAGGGAGCTAATTAGGAAGTGATTGATGCTCCCTTCAGGGGCAGCCAGGGTAGAAGGAGAGACCAAACACAAACGCCCAAGGGTCACAGACAGAAGAGAAACGAGGAACCCTGGAGGTCATCTACTCCAGACAGACCCCTTATTTTATAGCTGAGGAAACTGAAACCCAGAAAAGATACTGATTTAAGTATCGATTATAGACAAGGTGATACAGTCTAAAAGAATACTGGCCTCAGATGCAGGAAGGCTTGGTTTTGAATTCTGTCTCACATACTAAATAGCTGTGTGACCCCAGACACTATTATCACTTAACCTCTTTCTGCCTCAGTTTCCTGATTTGTAAGATGAGAATTAATAACAGTACCTACCTCACAGAGTGGTTGTAAAGATCAAACAAATTATGTGTTAAATCATATATTCAAATTCCTATGCAAATCTCAAACTTCTATATAAAGTGAACTAGTATTATTAGTAGTACAATTCACATGTATATAGAATTTAAATGCTAACAAAGCATTTCCCTCAAAAAACTTTAGTGATGTAGGTAGTCCTGGCACAAGTTGCTTCCCTTTACTTGACCTCAGTTTCCTCATCTGCAAAATGGGAAGAATAACATTTGCTCTGCTTGCCTCACACAGATGGGGGGACAGATCTGATAAAATTAATTATGTGAAAGTATTTTCTAAACTATAATACAAAAGTAAGTTGTTTTATATACCTTTCAGTATGATAGAGAGGTGAATTATAGGTATTATTGTAAGATTAAATTAAGGCTTTAAGTAAATTTGGAATTAAGCTCAGCTGACTGAGCTTGTTTTCACATGTGTAATGAGGGTGTGGGGTATGCTATCTCTCTGTAGCATTTCATTCTAGGGGAGCCCCCCTGACATCTTTGCTCATGGCTTTCTGGTGAAGGGAATGTCTGCAACCTTGGGAGTTTTGGAAGGTTGGGAGGGAACCATAGCCCAGACCAGGTATTACAACCTGCCTAACATCAAGTGCCTTTAGGAGCAAGGAGCAACTTAGAGAGCGGGGTGGTCTTCAGGTGCCCTGCCTCATAGAAGCTGAGATGACCAGTGACGTAGCCTTTGGAGGTGAATTTGGTGGGACTAATGAAATGCAGGAACTGGACTGAGTTAGTATCCTAATCTCCACTCCCCAAAAGAGAAATAGTATAGGGGAAATTATGCCTCCCAAGATATTGGGGAAAATGTTTATACCTTCTAAAAGCTTTGAAATAAATTTTCAGTCATTTCTTACTCTTTGTGACCCCTTTGGGGACCTTCTTGGCAAATATACTAGAATGGTTTGCCATTTCCTTCTCCACCTCATTTTACAGTTGGGGGAAAGGAGGCAACCAGGATTACGTGACTTGCCCAGGATC
The DNA here is from genome assembly GCF_900497805.2 of Vombatus ursinus. Classification (NCBI taxonomy): domain Eukaryota; kingdom Metazoa; phylum Chordata; class Mammalia; order Diprotodontia; family Vombatidae; genus Vombatus; species Vombatus ursinus. The sequence continues at coordinate 11,587,021 of NW_020954751.1, read as the reverse complement.
ACAGAGCTAAGAAACATCTGAGGCTAGATTTGAACTCAGGAAGATGGGTTTTCCTGTCTCCAGGCCCAGTACTGTATCCACTGTACCACCTAGCCACCATTGTAAAAGCAATTGATTTTAAATTGTTAAATAGAACTAGGGTACTCATCACTGGTCCCCAGAAATGGAGGGACAGAGCTTGAGCAATGTTGGAAGAGAACAGAGATGCCACAAAGGGAGATGTAACCTATCTGGCTTGAGAAAGTAGGGTAAAAAATATACTACACACACACAGATGCTCAAAAGAGCATCCAGAGATAAGGTTTTCATTCCCTGCTGTTTCTGACCTGGAGAAGAAGGGCTCTCTGCCTCATTCTTCATCTAGGCCCTTATTCATGAGGAATAGAGCTTCTGCCTGCAGAACAGAAGGTTCTGCTGTTTTATTTATTTCTTTAAAAATGTTTGGCACTGTCACAATTTTGACACATTAGAGGAGTGTTGGAAGGCTTACATAGACTGATGTATCATGGAGTAAGAAGAACCAGGAAAACAATATGCACAATGACTAGGACAATGGAAATGGGAAAAAAGGAGTTTTGAAACTAGACACTATGCAATCATAATGACCAAACTTAGCCCCTAAGAAGAGGAGAAAAAATATGTATTCCTTTCTTCTTCATAGATGCAAAAGTCTGTGGGTGTAGAATATTACATGTGTTATCAGTCACAGTTGATGTGTTGGTTGATTTTCCTACTTTCTTTTCTCTTTCTTTTCCTTTTTATCTTTTGTTAACAAGGGATGGTTCACTGGGTAGGGGAGATATAGTTGGAAACAAAGGCGATTTTGAGAGGGAAAAGCAAAGATAGCAATAAAAACAAGATAAATAAAATACTAAAATATATCCTGCAAAAGGAAAGTCATTTTCCGAATACCAAAAAAAAAAAAAAAAGCCTCACCTTTTTTGTGAAAAAGGGTCTGTGGCCTGTAAGGAAGGACAAAAGTACAGCTCTCAGGTGTGAATGTAAGGGAATTGTCACATCTCTGAGCTTCCGGGAAGAGTGTGCAGATGAAATCCCCACTGCTGGTGTTCTGTACCTCCGCCAGCTGACAGAAAGTGTTTTCCTGAGCACAACCTACAGACAGACAAGAGGTATTTGGTTTTGAAAACTGCTTTTATCTGACTGGCTTCTGTCTCCCTCTACCCCTGGTCCAAAAACCTACCCAGGGAGTCAGTGAATCAATTAGATCAGTTAGTCAGCCAACATTGGCTACAAACATCTTTGCAAATCAATTCTTTGATTTTTGTCAACTTTTCATCATTACATGCAAAAAGAAGTTTCCAAAAACTGCTCAGCCCAATTGTCTGACAGGGAAATTGAAGGTTACGGAGTAAGATTTTAAAACATTGTTTGAGCTACCCTGAACTCGGTGACAGCTCACCAGTAAATGTATTTCTTCAATCCATTTCATCTTTAGTTTACATTATCACGTCAAGTTCGGGCAACTCTGGGGTTCCCCAAACTTTCTGTGGGTAGGACTTGTTTTTTTTAAACTTTATTTCTTTGAACCTTTGAGATCAGTGAGGAAAGAGATGGAAGGTATTATCTACGGGGAGTTCCTGAGTGGGTGGGGGAACCCAGGGATTCCCCATCTGCATTACCTTCCTCCCCCTGCCTTAGTGTCTAAAAGATTAAAGGGGGGGAATGGAATCAAGGGTGATGGGGAAGCCCCTGTGGAAGAGGGATGCCAATAAGCCACAAAGAGTTAGAAGGAAAGATGAGTGATAGCTACAGTTGCCCTCATGAAATTAATCCAGTTGCAACCTCTCCTATATCCTTAACAAATTCCATTTTACATTGTATTATTGGAGTAGATAAACTCATATATTTTAGAATGTAAGCTCTATTAGGGTATAGATAATGTCTTTCATCTTTATATGGCCCCAGTACCTAACTTAGTGCTCTCTACTCAATCAGAGAAATAAGCATTTATGAAGTGCCCACTATATGCCAGGCACTGTGCTAAGGACTAGGGATACAAAGAATGGCAAATGGCAGTCCCCGCTCTCAAGGAGCTCAGAGTTTAATGGAGGACATAACATGAGAACAATTATGTACAAATAAGCTATATTCAGGATGAAATTGGAAATAGGATGCTTAGTACATAGTTGCTGAATTGAATTGATTTGTTCATGATTGACCAATTGGGATCACTTGGTGCACCTTATTAGGAAATTTGATTATGTTCACTTTAGGACTTGATTATTCATTGACTGCTTAATGTCTGTTTTATATACTTATGGAACACCTAGGATTTGAGGGGCACTGTGATAGACATTGTGAGAGAAAAAAAAAAGATGTAGAAGGCATAGTTCCTATAGTCAAAGAGCTTCCAGCCTACTTGGAGAGATGGGGAAAATGAACAACAAAAGGCATAACATGGTAAGTGCCCAATTAGTGGTATGGCCAGCATGTGCTCTAGGGGTTGAGAGGAAGGAGGAATCACTGTCGGGTGGGGTGATGAGGGAGGAGGTAGGTAGGGTTTGAGCTAGGTGTGGATAAATAGGTCTGGTGGTGGAAAGAGGGAAGGATATTCTAGACATTGAAGAGTAAAAGTGAGGGAGTGATGTGTTTGTGGCGTTTGAGGGCACAGTAAGGAGAACAATTCCTTCAACATAATTCTTCAACCTACTGCATCCTCAAACCATCTAGTACAGGGCTGAATATGGTTTGAATGGAATCTTGTATGTCTTACAATAGATTCTATGAATAAGCTAGGGATGTCTGATTCTACAATTGGCAAGGAGGCTCATTGCATCAGAGATTTCTTACGAGAGAGACACCACAGATTTGCCTGCTGGACTGAAAACTGAAGCTTGAAGAGCCAGTACTGTTGGCTGGGCATAGTTCTGTTTCCATCTATGAGAACAAGCTCTGTGTCCACTTGGGAGAAAAGCTCCATTGTTGAATCTGAAAAAGAGAAACTGTGTTGAAAGGAAACTGTATGTGGACTTTAATCTAAAATCACAGGACTTTTAGATAATATTTATAAAATACTTAGCACAGTGATGCTTATTCCCTTCCCATTTTAGAACTGGAAGGGACCTTGCTTTGTAGAATGTTAGAACATCCACCAGAATGTTCAAGCTAGAATCAATCAAATAAGAAGCATTTTAATCATTAGGGGGCAGATAGAGTACTGGACTTGGGATCTCAGGAAGGCCTTAGAATCCTATCTCAGACTTTTAGTAACTGTGTGCCCTTGGGCAAGTCACTCAACTCCTCTAAACCTCAGTTTCCTCATCTGTAAAATGGGAATAATAATATCAGCTACTTCCTAGAGTTGTTTTGTGAAGATAAAACGAGATATTTGTAAGGTGCTTTGCAAGCCTTAATGTGCTATATAAATGCTATAATAATTATTATTATTACTATCATTATCATTAAATTATATAGATCTAAACCTACATCTTAGAGGCAATTTGGTCCAACTCCTTAATTTTACAGATGAAGAAACTTAGACTCCAAGAAGTAAGGTGACTGATTCAAGGTCATAGAGAAACTAAGTGTCAGAGTCAAGAATATAAACCCAGGTCCTCAGTCTCAAAATCCATCAGTCTTTGCACTGTCCCATACTGCCTGTCATTTATTAAATGCCTATTATTTGCCAGGCACTGTGCTAGATACTGGGGATATATGTATAAAAATCAAAGTCCTTTTCCTCAAAAAGCCTACAACAGAACCTTATTAACAGGGAATGTCAGAACACAGAATAGTAGAGCTGGAAGGAATCTTAGAGACCATCTAGTTCAGTTTCTTTATTTTATATACAGGGAAACTGAGTCCCAAAGAAGACTTGCAAGAGTCACACAGAAGGATAGACATCTTCCAGGGAGACATCATTTTTGAGTGCCAGCACATTCTACCAGAGAGTATATCCATTCCCAGTCTAAATGCATGTTTCCAAAAGGGTGAGAAAACACCCTGAACTTTGGCAGTTGTAAGATTGTGGTACTGGAGATGAGAGGCTCAAAAGGACTATAATGAGGGGGGTACAATGAGAATGTCTAAAATAGAGCCCTTGTTTGTAGAGACTTCCTTTCATCCTTTTATCTGCATAGAAAATAGGTTAAGAGTATTAGCTAACCAACTTCTGAAACATCCTAGGGCCTGGCTCTCAATTCACTCAGAACCCAGATCCCAGTAGTGCCCCTGAGTTCTTTGGATCTGTGTAAATCTTTCCCTGGACCAGTTTCCACTTTCTACAAAACAGACTTATAAACATCAACTATTGAGTTAGTCAGTCAGTCAATTAATATTTATTAAGCACTTAAAATGTACCAACTACAGTGTTTACTAACATCACAAGAAACAGCTTACAAATGGAAGCAAGTAACAACAAAAATGACAATTGAAAATTAACAGGATCATAGAATGTCGAACTGGTTCTCTAAGAGACAGAAGGTTAGAATTAATTAGCACATGGAATGTTAGGAAAAGGTCCTTAGAACATAGGGTGTAAGAACATAGTACAAAGGACGTTAGAGATGAAAGGGCCCTGAGAACTAAAGAGGGTTAGAATACAAAACTTGACATTTTACAGCTGAAAGGGTCCTTAGATATTAGAACGTCAGAAAGTAGAACAGCAGGGCCAGAAGGGACTTTGCTGTTGTTATTCAGTCGTTGCTGACTCTTTGTGACCCCATTTGGGGTTTTCTTGGGGAAGATACCAGAGTGGTTTGCCATTTCCTTCTCCAACTCATCTTACAGATGACAAAACTGAGGCAAATGGTATTAAGTGACTTGCCCAGAGCCACACAGATAATGTCTGAGGCTGGATTTGAACTCAGGCCTTCTTGACTCCAGGCCTAAGGTTCTTTCCACTATACCACCTAGCTGCTGAAGGGACAATTTGTCATGGGATCACAGACTTAGAACCAGAAAGGACCTTAGAAGCCCTCCAGCTCAATCCCCTAATTTTACAGATGAGGAAATTGAGTCTCAGGTTGGTTCTTTCCCAAGATCACAATGCTAATTAATCACAAAGTCAGGACCAGGATGCTCATTTCCTGACTCCCATGCCCAGTTCAGTGTTCCTTCTACCTCAAAATAGCAGCAATGCAGCGTTACTGTAAATCTCCTCGTCTCATACCTGTGAAATTGAGTGGGCAGAAAAATGAGCACGGGATGAATCAAAAGTTAATTCAAGAAGCTGGGTCTCTTGATTTTCAGTCAAATGTTCCACTTGAGACTGTCAAACATTGAATATGTGTTTGCCTTCTCAAAAATGATTACCACGTGTTTTCTTTTGAAAGATAAGGCAGAAGCCTTCTTCCTTATCAAGATCCAGACTTGTACCTTCTCCTCTTTGCTCTCCCCACAGAGAGAGGTACCCTTTTTTGCACTGCTCTGATTATCAGGGAGGCCCCGCTAGCTGCAGCAGAGACCCCTGGGGGAGGATATGAGGGGAAAATGGGGATAGTACCCAGATATTGCCAGGGTCAAAAAAAAGAAGCAAAAAATGAGAAAGATTTTCTCCTTAATCACATTATTGTTTTGAGATCCAGGAACGTAATTGGCTGAGAAGATGCAAAATTGGTTAGGTTTTGTATTCTCTCCATTTCTCCCTCTCTAAGCCTCTGCCACCAACTTGCCAAATTGAACTCCTCCATAGGAGGAGATGCCAGATGAATGCAAGAGATACTTCCCTCTTGCAGTGAAGGATTTTCCATCCAACACGCTGCTAGATGGTTCATAGTTGGGGCTTCAATATTTGAATGGATCTCCTCAAGTATCTATGAAGAGCCAATCTCTTAAATGCTTGATCCACGGGTACTCACTGGCACTATTGGCTATTTAGTGCTAGCGAAAGCCTTTGGGCACATTTCTAGCTCTCATTTCTGTTTCCACACAAGCTTCAGAAAGAAGAGATCAGCCGGCAGCAGATAAATCAAAACACTGATTGGGTGCTTTTTAACCCACGTCAAATCAGTGTTGTCATATTCAATCTTTACAACAGCACTATAAGGTAGGGGCTACCATTACCCCCATCTTACAAATAAGAAATCCAAGACTAAAAGAAATTAAATGGCCTGCCCAGGGTCATACAACTAGTAAGTGTCTAAGGCCAGATTTGAACTCAGGTCTCTAAGAAGCCAAGTGCACACTCTTTGCACTGTGCCACACATCCTGTATACAGCTGGCTTTGTATATAACTGTTTACATGCTGTCTGCTCCATTCGATTGTAAGCACTTTGAGGGCAGGACTGTCTTTTGCCTCTTTTTGTATCCCCAGTGCTTGGCATGTAATAGGCAACATTCCAATAAATGTTGACTGATTGATTAAGAAGGCTTAGAAAATAGAAGGTCTCTTTCATCATTGACCTTCTGGTTTAAAAAGGGGAAATACACCTCCTTGTAGTTTCCACCCATTGTTCCTCATTCCATCTTCTAATTCAAAATAGAATGAGTTGAGTAACTCTAATATCTGGCAACCATTCCTATATTTGCATACAGCAACTCTGCCTCTCCCACAAATCCTTATTCTCTATAGGCTAAAAATCCTAGCTCCTTTGACTGATCTTGGCATGACACCCCCTCGGACGTCACCCATCCATTCAGGTGCAGAAGCCATGTAAATAATTTTGCTTGAGTGTTTTCCTTTGTATAAAAAAGGGCTCAGTGGAGATGGAGGTACTACATACAGTAACTGCTATCACATAAAATGCATAAATGTTATTTCCCCACTAAAGAATCAATAGTCTATGTGTGTAAAAAATCCACCACCAAACTATGGTTACCTGGTATTAGTTGAGTAACCCGTCCTTGAGCCGCATCCCGGCTACATTCTGTAGACTTTGCCTGAGTAGCCACATCTGAATCTAGAAGAAAAGAGAAATCAGTCACTCTGGTTCCATGCAGGAAACAGCAAGGATAAGCTGTCTAAACCACCAACTAGGATTCTAGTTTTAGCAGCCAGGTAGCACAGTGGATAGAGTGTTAGGCTTGGAGTCAAAAAGAGCTGAGTTCAAATCCAGGCTTGACTACTTTTTAATTCTATGATCCTGGGCAAATCACTAAACTTCGTTTGCCTCAGTCTCTTCAACTTAGAAATTGGGGATCATACCTCACAGGACATTTGTGAGGATCAAATCACAGAATATTATAAGGTACTTTATAATTATAAAGCACAGTGCTTGGCACATAGTAGGTACTTAACAAATACTTGTTCCTTTCCCCATCTTCCCCTTTCCTAATATTAAAAGTCAATCAACAAATATCTATTAAGCACTTGCTATGTGTCAGGTACTATGTTAAAAATTGGGGATTCAAAGAAAGGGGAAAAAAGTCTCAGCCTTCAAACAGTACATCCAGCTTTACATGAATACATTCATGGATCTTTTTAGGCAATCGGGGTTATGTGACTTGCCCAGGGTCACACAGCTAATAAGTGTCAAGTGTTTGGTCTGAGGCCAGATTTGAACTCAGGTACTCCTGACTTCAGAGCCAGTGCTCTATCCACTGCGCCACCAAGCTGCCCTCTCAGTCATGGATCATTGAAGTATCAATCTAAGCAATGGGTGCCAGAACGTTCTGAGTCACATAAAATGAGAGGAGAAATTAGGTAAGTAAGGTAGAACAAGCAGATAGAATTCTGGGCTTGAGGTCAGAAAGGCCAGGATTAAAATCCTGCTTTACATACACACAGTCAACAAGCATTTATTAAACACCCATTCACTATGTGCCAGCGCTACAAAAACTATCTGCCCCTGGGCAAGTCACTTACTTCTCTGACCCTCAGTTCCCAAAAAGTGGATAGCAATAGTGTTTGTGAGAATCAAATGGGATATCATATGTAAAGTGCTCTGCAAACCTATTACGTAAATGTCAACGAGTTCCACCAAAGACATTGGCTGGCTGAACTGTCAGTCAATAGCAAGTCAGCCAGTGAGGATTTTAATTGACTGTTACATGATGGGTCTGACTGATCTGCGTTCAGACAGCCTGTGGCATGAGGGACACAAGAATGTTTGAGGATGTTCTGTGGGTTTTCCCTTCTCTCTGATCTTTGAAAGGAATGATTATTAATAACCAATATCTTGGGGAGATTCAGAGGTCTCCACTTTTTCTAATTCCTCATTTAAAAAAGTTCAGCTTTCTTGAAGGACATTACTGATAATGAGATTGCTTTGATTCTCCCCATCTTGGTCAGACTCCAACCCAACTTTGCAAGAAATTTAATGTAGGATAGGGAAGTCCATTGTGTTCTACTCAAGCTTTGAGGGAAGACAGATCCTTTTCTCTTGACAGCCCAAGGCTGAGGGTGGTCTGAGTACAGATAATTCCTCTGTCCAGGGGTCACTCTAAGCCCCTTACTGAACACCTAAAGATATATAAGCTATGAGCTCACCACCATCATTGTCTCTAGTCTAAGAAAGACTACCAAATGACCAGCCTTTTATTAATAACCTGCTGATCTTATTAATAAAATGATTAAATTACCCAGAAACTATGTCTCTCAAACCTTTTTAAATGTCTCATCTTTCTTCTAATGTTTCAACATAAAGAGAGCTTTCTGGCCTATCTCTGTGAGAATGAAAAATGTTTGCTACTAACTTTGGCATACCTGAGAAACAATAGACAGTATTCAGATCCAAGACCACCATATTAAATGGTGTCTTCCTTTACATCCAATAAATAATGGGAAAAAGGAAGAAGATTTTTCTTGGGACCAAAACATCAGGAAATAAGAAACTGCTCCTGTATTCTCCAGCATCATTATTGCCCACGTAGAGTGATTGGAGAAGGTCCTAGGCAAAACCCTTTGAAATGCAAGGACCATCTTAAAAATGCAAATCTACCAGTGCCTGGGATCAGGTGTGTGCTGGAGCCAGGGGAATGCCCTCCTTAGAACAGATTGTTAAAGTTTCAGGGCAAGCACATATGCTTTGGAAATCTCCAAATGCTACAGATCTGGGCTTGATTTATTGTTTTGCTGTTTGTCTAGATTTAAGAAAGTAATGGAGAACATGTTAATAACAAATTAAACTTAAAAGTGTGTTGTATGAATTTTTTTTTTCAGAGAGCCGGTTATTAAACGGTACCAACACAACTCCTGCCCGAGATACACTTTAAGCCATTAGCAGAAAACATCTTGGCCTTTTGTACTGGGGGTGTGCCAAAGATGAGGTCTGCCAAGAATAGGATGCCCCCGAGAGAGTGGGATGAGGGGTTTAGGGGAGCCAGGAGCCAAGAAGGAAGAATCAGAATGGGATTCAATGAATGCTGATGGGGGAGGTGAGCAGGTTTCAAAGACAGAGATACAGGCCTAAAGTATTGGTTCCCAATCTTCTTTGTTCTGCAGACTCCTTTTAATAGCAACAAAAAAATGTCATTGTGAATAACCAGAGTAATTTAATACACTATTCATAGTATTCTTTTAGATTTATTAGTTAAGTGCTTACAATAACTAAAATGATAACAAACCTATAATACTTAAGCATACTGACGCCTATTGTCACAAGGAAAATATATATTTGTAACATATTTGCGTAATTATTTACTGCTTAAGGAGCCATTAAAGAATGTTTAGCCTGAACTCCTTGGACCATTGGGGAATTCTTGAACCACTGGGCTAAAGAAAATGCTTAGTGTCCTCACAATTTCTGTCAGGGCTTCAGGCCTGACTCACAGCATAAGCTATCCTCTCTCCCATCAGGAATGGCCTCAAGTGAGAACAGACAAGAACTATTGATGCTAAAAGCAAACTGCCTCATGGGATTTGGCTATGTCTACTTTAGGAACTCCAACTGCTAGTAGGTACAGTTTTTATCTCTCCGTGACTTAGCAAGTGGCCAATTTTGTCTACTTGGTTCCTTTCTTGTGTTTCCAAATCCTTTTTAATTTCGATGTCTTATCTGCTAGATAAGCAAAGGCCCTCCTATTTCTTTGGCTAGTCTTCGTAGCAGTGCACTTACTCTTGAGGTGAGCAGAGTATCCAGTGGAGACATATAGGGTAGTGAATGCATGATTTAATAAATGCATTTGCCCCCTCACATAAAAAACATGTTAATGATGTCAATCTATAGCTAGTGGAACACCATTGCTTCTGAGGAACCAAAAATAAGTAAAACACAGAGGACCACAGAGAGATGCATCGTGGGAATGAGCAGGATGCAATATTTAACCAATTAGGTACAGGAGTAAAAGATGTCATGAAGGAATTGTATGATACGAAAAGAGGATGGGCTGGGTATGTGGCAAGAGTGAGAGATGACAGGTGGACAATTAGGTGGTGTCCTTGTGATTTCTGGAGAAACTGAGGAAGACCTCCAGAACATTGGGTGGGGAATGTTTGGGAGATAATGGACAACAGTTACATAGGGTGGGCAGGTGGGGATAAGTTGCAATCCATAGGATTTTGGGGGCCTTCAAATCAGTGAGATTACAAATTGATTTGAGTATTGGTCCTCTCACACAAAACTCACCTTTCCAGAGATAAACCTCTTGGAAACTGGTAAAGAGACTTGGGTCTTCTTCAAGAGGCTCTGAACCTGGAAACAAAACAAAATAAAATTTCAAAAAGTTAAGATTGATTTTCACCTCCGTGGTTATCCTCATCCGCATTCTCATCCTCATCATCCCCATCACCATAACCATTACTATCACCACCACTTCACAAATCAGATAGTGAAACCTGTACCTCAACAGGAATTGTTGTTCAGTTGTTTCAGTTGTGCCCAACTCTTTGTGACCCCATTTGGGGTTTTCTTGGCAGAGATATTGGAGAGCTTTGCCATTTCCTTCTCCAGCTCATTTTACAGATCAGGAAACTGAGGCAAACAGTGTTAAGTGACTTGCCCAGGTTCACAAAGCTAGTAAGTATCTGAGACCATATTTGAAACTCACAAAGATGAGTTTTCCTGACTCCAGGCCTGGCAACTCTATCTGCTGCACTATTATACCCATTTAACAGATGAGAAAACTTAGGCTCAGAGATGTGACTTGGCCAAGAATACATAAGCTATGAAGCGGTGTTTCTGGAACTGCAGCCCAGCTCTTCTTAGTTCAGTCTTCCATCCATTGTCCCCATGTTGCTTCTCCTGTTCCTTTCACCAAAGTGCTTTGAAAAAGTTGAACTAGAAGCTTCTCTGCCCCTTAAATAGCTTCTGAATAGAGGTACCAGCTCTTCTTCCAGCTGCTGCTAATTTCCAGTGTGCAGTATTCTACTTAACATAGAATTGAAAGGCAAACATGGTCTGAATCACCCAAACCAAGCCTTTTCCCAGCAGTGCCTATAACAGGTGTGTTTATTACCACAGACCCTGCTTTGGGCCACAGACAGACCACAATTTCTGGGTAAGGCCCCCTGGACAATAAAGCAGAGGGTAATTTTAGATGCCACTCTTAGAGGTAAGCCTGGAGGTGAAGGGAATGACAGTGTCCAGAAAATACAGTAACTCCATCTCATCCATCCCTTACGCCTCACTTCCTTCCTTCTTTTATAGATTTTCCCCTGACTAGATTGTCAGCTCCTTGAGGACAAGGACTGTCTTTTACCTCTTTTTGTAACCCAAGCACTTAGCATAGTGCCTGACACATAGAAGACTTAATAAATGTTTGTTTAATGACTGATTTTCCAAAAGACCTTTCTGTATGGTCTTAAGTTGCATCACTTCTCTAGGACTCATTTGCTTCATCTGTAAAATGAAAGACTAATAACTTCTAAGATTTTTTTCTGATTCTATTATTAATTATAATTATAAAAGATTAATGGCAGCATTGTGGCACAGTGGATAGAGCACCAGGCCTGGAGACAGGAAGACCACAGTTAAAATCTGGCCTTAGACACTTACTAGCTGTGTGACCATGGGCAAGTCACTTGACCCTGTTTGCCTCAGTTTTCTCATCTGGAAAATGAACTAGAGAAGGATGGCAAATAACTCCAGTATCTTTGTCAGGAAAACCCCAAATATGGTCACAGAGAGTCAGACGTGACTGAAAAATGACTAAAGAACAACATAATAGGAATATAAATATAATACATTAATAACATATCATAATTCTATGATTCTTTGAAGAGGTGTTTCCAGAGACCTCCAGTCAGAAATGATCTTTCCCTTCTTGAACTTCCATTCCCATGCTTCATTCTGCATTTTATTCACTGCAATAACATTGCAACAGATTAAACGAACACATAATGATTTACTATGTAGCAGGTTCTGAGAAACACAGAGACTACTTAAGATACAAGTCCTGCCTTCAAGAAGCTTATGGTCTATTAAAAGATGACACCCATACTGTAATAAGAGTTGTAATAAACAATGTTACATTAAGTACATCAAAGAACTCCAACACAAAGTCCTACTTGTGGTCGGGGGTGGGGAGAGTGTGGAATCATATAGCAACTGAAAGAATAAGAAAGGCATGTGAAGGGATTCAATAGACATAGAAAACATTCTATGCACAGAAAATAGCCTGGACTGGTCTAGTATGGCTGTAACCTTGAGAGGAGAGAAGGAATATGAGCCGGGTTTGGAAAGGTTGGCTTCACTTTGGTTCTAAATGATTATAAAGGATTATAAAGTGTGAACTTTCTTCAGGAGGCCGTTTTATTGTTGTTATTCAGTTATTTCAGTCATGTCCAACTCTTCATGACCCCATTTTGGGTTTTCTTAACAAAAATACTGGAGTGGTTTGCCATTCCCTTCTCCAGCTCATTTTATAGATGAGGGAACCGAAAAATAGTGTTACATGAGTTGACCAAGGTCACATAGCTAGTAAGTGTCTAGGCTGGATTTGAACTCAGGAAGATTGAATTCCTGATTCCAGGCTGAGATCCAGTAACTGAGCAGGTATGAGAGGTGAAGACAAGCTAAAGTTAAGGTCAAGGTCACAAATATGGTAAAATGAACAAATCATGATGCCACAGATAATAGTAAAGTCAGGATGAATAGGTTAAGGAGTCAAGACAATTCACTTGGGTTTGGACATATTAAGTCTGATCATCCAGACAGAGATGTTCTGAAGGAGGTTGAATATGAGAGTCCAGGGGTCAGGAGAGGTCAGCACCAGATGCACAGCTGTAAGAGTCCCTATAGGATCCATTGGAGTTGACAGTAAAAGAGTAAGAGTGACATGACTATATCAATAGAGAAGAAAGTTGTTTAGCAGCAGAACAAGGTGTAGATTGAAGAGAGAAAATAGAACTAAAAGAACAATGAGGAGCCTATTTCTAGAATTCAGGTGGTTGATAATAAGAGCAAGAAGCAGAATGATGGCAGAGGGAAGAGTGAAGAAGGAGGGGAAAGATAAAGGAAGGATCACAGGCTAATAAATTAGAGCTAGATTAGAGATAATCTAGTTTTCTCTCTCTCTCTTTGTGTGTGTGTGTGTGTGTGTGTGTGTGTGTGTGTGTGTGTGTGTGTG
>NW_020954751.1:11560901-11573604 GCF_900497805.2 Vombatus ursinus | reverse complement strand
GTGTGTGTGTGTGTGTGTGTGTGTGTGTGTGTGTGTGTGTGTGTGTGACAGACTCCTTTGTTGGTCTGTGGACACTAATCAACCTTTTCTCAAAATAATGTTTTTTTAATGCATGAAGTAAAATATGTACAGTTAAAAAGCAAATCAAAGTCAGTGAAAATAAAGATGTAATTTTGTTCTCATTCAAGCACATGGACCCCTGGAAATCTATACCCTTTGGAGGGGGCACATGGACCCCACATTAAGAACCCTTGATCCAACTTTCTCAATTTACATATGAAGAAATTGAAGTGCAGCTTTTCAGCTTCCTTTTCTGTATTGTCTTCCTATATTAGTTTGTAAGCTCTTTGAGGGCAGGAGCTGTCTTTCTTTTTCATATTTGTATTCCCAGTGCTTGGCACAGAGTAGGCAATTAATGTTTATTGATTATTAACACTTATTAGCTGCCAGGCCATTGACAAATCACTTTACCTTCCTAAGAAGCAGTTTACTAATCTAAAAATAGAGAGAAAGGGAAAAAAGGAACAGTGGGTAGCACAACAGCTTTGGTGGTTTGAACTACCACAGCAAAGCTGTTGTAAGAAAAGCACTTTATAAACCCTAAGTAATAAATGATGGACAACTAGGTGCCTCAATGGATAGAGTCCTGGGCCTGGAGTCAGGAAGACTTGTCTTCTTGGATTCAAATTTGTCCTTAGAAACTTACTAGCTGTGTGACCTTGAGCAAGTAACTTCACCTTGTTTGCCTTAGTTTTCTCATCTATAAAATGAACAAGAAAAGGAAATGGCAAACCACTCTAGTATCTTTGCCAAGAAAACCCAAAATAAGTTCACAAAGAGTTAGACATGATTGAACAACAAGTAATAAAAGATGTCCCCAAAGAGCTAGTGCAGTTTTTAAGCTATGAAAACTTTGGGGGACATATACATACATACATACATACATATACACACACACACACACACACACATATATATATATATACATGTGACTTCTTGATGTCATAATAAAGACTGACACATATAGAACTTTAAGACTTACTATTACACACATTATCTCATTTGAGACTCACAGCCAGCCTGTGGGATATAGTATAATATAGTATAATTATATAATACTATTATCCACCTTTTACATATTAGGAATTTGAGGTTTAAACTGAGTCTCAATTGTTATTTTAAAAATCTTAATAATAATCCCTTATACTAATGTAGTACTTTATAGTTTTCAAAACACTTTAATTAATCAATAAACAATAAGTACCTAGTATGCCCCATACACTGTGCTAAGTGCTAATTTAAGGCACACAAAACTTCCACGAGATTATTATTAGTCCCATTTTAAAGATGAGGGAACTGAGGCCCAAAGAGATACAATTTCTTACCCAGAGTTACACAGCAAATAACTGGCAGATCTGAGAATAGATAACCCTTTTCTCCTGACTTTCTACTATGCTACTCTATGTCCCAGATCAGTGGACAATACCTGGTCCTAAGACCAATTGGAGGAAGTCCCAGGAGTTGGGAGTCAGGGTTGGATATCAGTTTAATATAAGGAGAAACTCCTTTAAAATTAGAGTTGTCCATCGTTGGAAAGAGGCTGCCTAGAAAGGTAGTAATCTCCCCATTAGTGGAAGTGTTCAAACAGGGGCTAGATGACCACTTGTTGGGGGATGTTGTAGAAGAGCTTCACACTTCAGGTTCAGGTCGGATTAGATGATCTCTTAGACTTCTCAGAAGTTACCTGATGGGTAAGCAGAGGCAGAGATGCAAAACATCCCTCGCTCACTCTTTGTAAAGAAGACTTCAGGAACCAGTCTGGAGCTCTTATTTGTTCAACATTTCAAAGTTGTTTTTATTTTAATTCAGCTGGATCTAATACAATCCCCAAAACATCTGTGCCAAATGCTTTTTTTTTTCTCCTCAATTTTTAAACTCCTGTGAACATTGGAGGACATTTAATCTGCATGTTTGCCATTCATCTCCACTTGAAGATGACATCAGGAATGAGCTTTGTAAAGTTCCTAAAGTTTTTAAGCCCTATTCTTAGAAATAGGAAGGATGGTGAAGCCAAAAGCAAATACTTCAAAAACAGAGAGGTTTCCATTGGAAAAGTCAGGAGATGCTGGCAATGGGTTCTACATACCAATCCAACCACAGATGTCAAACATAAACCTGACATGAGAAAAGCAGTCTCATTCATCCCTTACGCCAGAAGTCTCAAACCCTAAATTTAAAAAGCAGCCTATTTTCCATAGGACAAAATAAAGTTCTGGACTCTCACTCTATTAGCTCAGACTTGATTTGCATTTTTGATCTCAATGTCTTCACACTGGAAGGTAATTTCAAGGAAATCAAGAACATTCCCTTTCCAGCACATAGAGAATGCCTGGCACACAGCAGCAGGCACTTATTGATTATAGGTGGATTATGATTGATTGATTGATTTCTCCCTTTTGGAAGTCTCAAACAAAGACTTGATGATCACTTGTCAAGTATATTATAGTGGGGATTCCTTTCATTTATGTCCCTTCTGACTCAATTTTGTAATTCTGTGAATCTACGATGTGTGAATCTCCTCTACCACCTCTCTGATGGATAGCTATCTAGCATTTGAAGCCTCCGGGATGCAGAACTCACTTCATTTTCGAAGTGCTAGTTTTTAGGAAGTTTTCTTCTATGTTGAGCCAAAATTTGCCTACCTGCAAGTTCTACTCTTTGGTCTTATCTCTGCCCCCCCACCCCCAGCAGGATGGAGCAAGTCAAATCCTTCCACATAACAGCCTTCAAATATCTGAAGACAGTCATCATATTTTTCCTACTTCTTCTCACCCCTTCCCTTCCGTTATTCCTTCCATTTTCCCAAAGTTCACTGTATTGGCCACAGGTGTCAGAGTTGCTGTGTGGCAATAATTTAAATTAAATGGGAAGATATCTTGATTAAGGAAGTTTTCTTCTATCTAATGCCACTCCTTCAGGGCCCTCCCAGTCCTTCCAATTCCTTGCTTACACCACCATCCTTTATCATGCTACCAGATTAATCTTCCTTGCTTCCTTCATTCCACCTTTCTGCTCCAAAGCCTTCCATTTTCCCCTACTGCTTGTAGAATAAAGTGCAAACTCCTTTCACCTGGTATTCAGGGACCTCTACGGAGTGGTTTCCCTTTACTCTTTTCAGCTTCACCTCACACTGTTACATTTCACAGATACAGAGATGAGGAGGGAAAACATTCCATGCATGGAGCACAGTCAGTGAAAATGCCCCAGAGTCAGGAAATGGAGTGTCTTGTGTGAGGATCAACAAAGAGGCTGGTGTCACTGGATCTATGGTGCCATTAACTCCATGAAACCTTCCCTAAATGTGCTTGTCAGTAAGGATCCTTCCCCTCCCCAGACTTTAATTCTCATGTGGTTTATGCTGTTTCATGAACTTACGATGTATTATTTTATTTTTAGGTATATGTGTTTATGTCATATTTGTTAGTATCCAAGTCCCGTGAAAGCAGGCATGAGATCTGAACTTTGTATTTCCCAGCAAAATAAATGTCTTTTTTTTTTTTAAAGTGGAACACCATTACAGTACCCATGTGACTTTGGCAAGTCACTTCTTTTGGTCCTTAGTTTCCTCATCTGTAAAATGAAGGAGATGGAGGACATGAACTCTGAAGTCTTCTCTAGCTCTAAATTTGTGTATAAATGTACATGGCCATTCCTGGGAGTCAGGAAGACCCAGGTTCAAACCTTGGCTTACTTGTCAGGTGATAATGGTAAAATCACTTATCCTCTCTGAGCCTCATTTTCCTCACCTGTAGAAACAGAGATAATACCTGTTGTATTTCACAGTGTTGTTCTAAGGGTCAAATGAAATCCTGTATGTGATAAGTCTTTCAAAGCTTACTATTTCAAAGCACATTAAATGTCATTTCTGAGGTATTTGGCAAAAAAAAGAGGATTTATAAGCATGCACAAGAATATACAAGCATAAAAGAGTCAATAGACCACAAAATGATGACACAAATAATGGTGAAAACAGACTAAGCCTTTTTTGTCACTTCTGTGTTCAAGGTACAGATTGAAGGGTAGCTGCTTCAGAAAGCCTTCCCTCGTGCCTTCTAAACAGTCTGGCTCCTGATTACTCAACTGAACTGATGGGTCACATGTCTATATAAAGGGCCTCCATCCTTACACTGAGCCCCAGGACTATATCACCAACCATTTAAAATGTTCCAGCATGTTCCGATGTCATTCATTTTCTTTTTTCCGACCTGTCCTATAGAACTTCCCTCTTTCTGTGGAAATCTCTACCATTCATCCAGTTTCTCAGTTTCATAACATCAGTGTCATCCTCGATTTTGCTCACCTCACATAGCCAATCACTTGCCAGATCTTATCATTTCTACCTCCTGCAGCACCTCTTGCCTCTGACCCCTCTCTCTCCTTTCACAGCCACCGCCTTAGTTACGACTCTCATCACCTTTTGTCTGAATTATTGCAACGACCTTCTAACTGGTCCTCTCATCTCAATTCTTTCCCCTTTCTAATCTATCATCCCTCCAACTGACAAAGTGATTTTCCTTAAAAAAAAAAAAAAGTGACCACATCACTGCCTTAATCGATTAACTCCAGCAGCTCCCTAATGTCTCTAAGATAAAACATAAAATCCTTTATCTGACTTTTAAAGTCTTTCACAACTTGGCCCCAAGCTACCTTCCCAGCTTCATTATACATCATTCCCTTTTCTACAATCTCCAGTCCAGGCCAACTGGCCACCTCTCTGTTCCTTATATGGAGCATTCCATCTTACCTCCACCACTTTGCAGGATTCATCTGCCTTGCCTAGAATACACTCCCTTTTCCCTTCCACCTCGTAGAAGTCCTGGTTTCTTTCAAGCCTCAGCTCACGCATCAATTTCTACATAAGACTTTTCTTCATGCACTCAAGTAGCAGTTCTTTCACTCTATAATAATCTTTATATTTAATTACTATTTGATTTATTATTTAATTATAATATATTTAATATATTAACTAATGAACTCAAGTTCATTCTGTTTTTAAGCTGTATAGATTTATTTACCTCTGTGTTGCCTCCACTAATGGGACACATGCTCCTTGACTACAGGGATTGTCTCTTTTGTCCTATCCCCAGCATCTAGCAAAGAGTAGGCACTTAATAAAGCGTTTTTTTTGTTAATGTTGTTTTTCTTTTAACCAATTAATTAATATGGAAGAACTCTATCTCAATCGGAATTAACCAGGTCTATGACCATTCTCTTGTTCACCTCTAGTTTTCATGTAATTCATCTAGACTTTAATTCCTGGAGGCATGAATTGAAAAGAGGAAAACATTAAGGCAGAGGAACCAGTTAGAAGAGGAGTAGTGAATCACAGCCTCCCATCAGACCAGGTCCCTCCCATCTCATAGTGAAATCTTGTCCTCAGGCTGATCTCAGACCTGTGCCCTCCTCTCAATAATGAATATTCTCACACCTGGTCAGACCCCTCGCATATCAGTGATTCTAACCCCTCTGTAGGTCATTCTTTAAACCCCATTCCCCGTCTCTCATTTCCTAATTCCTTATTCTCATCTCTCCCAGCCCTCCCACCTCAAAATTTCAACCAATACCACCAGCCCTTTCACTGTGCTCTGTGGAGTGCTTGTTCCATAGGCAACAAACTTTCCTTCATCTTAAATCAACCACCGAAGCGATTTTCCTAAGGCTCAGGTCTAACCATGTCACCCCTTCTACTCAACAAACTGCATTGGCTCCCTATCACCTCCAAGATAAAATACAAAATCAGGGCATTTTCTCCGGTTGTCTCCCATGATTAAATTACTTTCCCTCCTCAACTCCACCTATTGGTTTCCCTGGCTTCCTGTAAGTCCCAACCAAAATCCGATCTTTTACAGGAAGCCTTAATTCTAATGCTTCCTCTTTTAATTATTTCATATTTATTCTGCATATAGCTTGTTTGTATATATTTATGTGCGTGTTGTCTTCTCCATTAAATTGTGAGTTCCTTGAGGGTAGGGATTGTCTTTTGTCTCTTTTCATTGACAAATACATAGTAGGTGCTTAATAAACATTTATTGATTGATAGTCACCTTTTTGCCTACTAAATGATCACATTTTCTTTTATATTTTCATATTTTATATTTCCAAATATTAAATCTTTTATATTTCAAAATATTAAATTTAATTCAACAAACATTTATCAAGCACCTATTATATGCAAGGCTCTGTTCTAGGCACTGGAGATAACAAATATAAAGAATGCATAGTGTCTTCTCTGGAAGGACTTTTGTTCTATTGCAGTGATGTAACATGCACACAGCTAGGGAGTGCAGTGCTTAGAGTGTTGGGTCTGGAGTCAAAAAGACCTGAGTTCAAATCCTGCCTTAGACATTTACTAGATATGATAAGGCAAATTACTTAACCTCTATTTATGTAGCACCTGAATCTACCTTCTCCTACCATTTCCTTTCATAGAGATCTCATCCTATATTTGGGGCATCAAATGAGATAATATTTGTAAAGCACTTAGTATAATGCCTGGTACATAGTAAGCACGTAATAAATGCTTGCTTTCTTGCTTCCACAAAGGAATCACTCTGATTAGCAGCTTATTAACACTTAATTTCCTTTGTCATCCACTTTTTACTTTCTATGATGATACTAACTATCAGAGGAAGGTGAACAATAGCATGTGACCAGGTCACAGTATTTAGAGCTGGAAAAAGACTAGAGATCTCCTGTTCCTTATTTTATAAGTGAAGAAACTGAGTCCTCTGTAATAGGAGGAAAACAATAGCATCTACCTCCCAGGGTGATTTTGAGGATAAAATGAGATATTTGTAAAGCAATTTGAAAATCTTAAAGTGCTATGTAAGTGCTATCATCATCTTCATCATCATCATCATCATCAACATCATCATCATCATCATCATCGTCATCATCAGTGTGTTTCCATGCCTTTCACTTTTCACTTTTCTGTTTTCATGATGCACATGCAGGGCTTAGAATGAGGTTGGATTCTTTATGGGCTAAACAGACTCAGCTTTTATGCTTGTTAAAATTAGAAATTAAAATTTTGTTTTAAACTAGAAAAAAAGCATCCAGTGCTTTTTCCCCACTTACTACCTGGCCCCTCCTATTATAATGAGATAATGGATGCAAGAGTGCTTTGTAAATTCTAAAACACTAGGCAAATGTAACTTTATGGGTTCCCCTGACAACTTACAGTGTCTAATAGAGTCTAAACCTGGTTGACCAATGAAGTATCTTTAAGGGCTGAGGTGAAAGCTGGCACCTGAGATACTCTGGGGGTCCAGGTTGGTCTGGGGCAGCCAGGTAAGCCAGAATTCTACTGCATGCTGAACTGCCCTCTATTCACTTATCTGCCTGTGGTAAATTTTGCTCAATATCTGCCATAAAGAGGCCTTCTTTTCAGAGGGAAAAACCACATCAGCTATTTCACAGTCTCTACTTTTCAACCTTGTCAAAGGAGGGCAAATTTCCCAGTCCTGATGCACAAACCAGAAAATACATTCTGGGTTTAGTAATTCATTGTGGATGTCATATCCAGAAATATATCTAAACCCCTATTCATAGCCTTAGCCTGCACCATCTCTTGGGGGAAATGAGTAACAGATGCTTACTACCTACTGCGTAAACAACTCATCCATTTTCTGTATCTTAAAACCTTCCCCTCTGAACTCCATGGGGTGCCATCTACTTTTATTATTCCAGGATCTCTAGACAATATGGCCTAAGAATACACTTACATTACATAATAATGTCTTTAATTGCATAGATGAGGTTAAATTTCCAAGTTCTATTAAACTAGGAATTCTTAAGTTCAGGTCAGGAGCTCAACAAAAAAATTTTTTTTTGATAACTGCATTTCAATAGAATTTGTTTCCCTTGTAATACTGTGTATTTTTTTTTTCATTAAAAACATTATTCTGAGAAAGATCTACAGGTTTCATTAGACTTCCAAAAGGGTCCAGGGCACACAAAGGGACAAAAAACTCCTGAGATAGACTTTATTGCCCCAAATATAGGATGAGATCTCTATGAAAGGAAATGGATACACACACACACACACACACACACACACACACACACACACGCACACACACAAATACAAACAGAAAGGAAAATCAGACTGATTCTTAGCCTTTAGCCTATTTACCAATGTCTTGCTAAGATGCCTTGGGGTGAGCAGGTTACCCCATGTTCTCAAATGCCAAGCCAGCCGAGTGCAGCCTCTGACAGGTCCTATCAAGCTGGAGAGGTTTCAAGTAGAGGCCTGGAGACAAACTGTGGGTCCATTGTCCAATGAACAGCCTTTCTAAGTTTGGAGAGCCAGAAGGCTGGCCAGCTGGTGATAAAGGATGTTGGCCACAGTAATCCATGAAGCTGTCTACTAAGGCATGGGGGGATAGCAGTACGAATATGGATGAAATCACAGATGTTTTGAAACAGAGGAGGTTCACATTTGTATTCTATACAAGTTAATGGTGGGCAGCAGGGTGAGGTACATAAGCTATTCAGGGCGTATCCCTAAAATATCAAGACTAATATCACACAGATAGCAATGAATATCATCTTCCCTAAAATGTTCCATATTACTTTGGCTAGGGGCAGAACACTGAGCTGAATGGGTTATAGGGCTTTCCTCTTATCTTTTCTGTTCTCACTGCCAAGTCAAATTAATTCAGCTTTACTAACTGCCTACTATGGGCTGGGCTGTATGCTAAGTGCTGGGATACAAAGAAAAGGGGGTGGGGAGGCCCTGTTCTCCAGGACTTCGCAGTCTAATGAGAGAAACAATATATAAACTACTAAATACAAAATATATAACAGATAAACTGGAGACAATCTCCATTCTCCTAGTCAGGCCCTTATTACCAACTGCCACCTGAAATCACCTCTTGACAAGGTCTCACCCCCTACAGTCTCCTCTTCTCCCCAATCATACCTGTATATCATAGGGTGACAGATTTAAATCTGTAGAGTGCCTTACAGATCATCTAGTGAAAGCCACTCATTTTACAGATGAGGGAAATGAATTTTAAATGGTTAGGTGACTTGCTAAAAGTCACGAAGTCAAAATAAAAGTCAAAAGTCAAAAAGAGATGACAAAGGCATGATTTGAATCCAGGTTATCTGAGTTTGAAGCCAGTGTTCACCCTGGTTGTCACCCTGATTCTTAGATTCATCTTCCTAATTCTCAGCTCTAATAACAACACCCCCCTCCCCAAATCCCTTTATTGGCTACCTCTTCCTTCTGGATAAAAACTAGAATCACAAATTCACAGAATTCTAGCATAGGAAAAGACCTCAGAGGCCTGAACAACAATCCTCTCTACAATATGTCTGATATTTGATCATCCATCTCTTGTTGGATGACATTCACAGAGATGAAATCCCTACCTCAAGAGTGATCTCAATCTACTTATGTTGTTGTTGTTCAGTTGTGTCCAACTCCTCATGACCCTATGAACCATAGCATGCCAGGCCCTTCTATTTTCCATTATCTCCCAAAGTCTGTCCAAGCTCATGTTCATTGCTCCCATAACACCACCTATCCATCTCATTCTCTGCTGTCCCCTTTTCCTTTTGTTTTCAATCTTTCCCAACATTAAGGTCTTTTCCATTGAGTCCCATTTTCTCATTATTTGACTAGAGTATTTAAGCTTCAGCTTCAGAATTTGATCTTCTTGAATTCCTGAATTAATTTTTTTAAGTATTGACTGATTTGATCTCCTCACTGTCTAAGGGATTCTCAAAAGTCTTCTCCAGCACCACAATTCAAAAGCATTTCCTTTTAGTCCGAATCTCATAGCCATATATTACTACCTGTGATGTCTCTGCTTTTTAGTATGCCATTCAGATTTGCCATAGCTTTCCTTCCAAGGAGCAAGTGTCTTTTAACTTCATGGCCGCAGTCGCCGTCTGCAATGATCTTTGAGCCCAAGAATATAAAACCTGAAACTGCTCCCATTTCTTCTATTTGCCAGAAAATGATGGGACCAGTTGCCGAGATCTTAGTTTTTTTGATGTTCAGCTTCAAGCCAGCTTTTACACTCTCCTCTTTCATTCTCATCAAGAGGCTTCTTAATTCCTCTTCACTTACTAGCATCAGAGTGGCATCATCTGCATATCTGAGATTGTTGATATTTCTCCTGGCAACCTTAATCCTGGCTTATTATTCATCCAGCCTAGCATTCACATTATGTACTCTGCATATAAGGTGTATACATAATGCACCTTATTTATAAGGTGACAATATATAGCCTTGTCATTCTCCTTTTCCAATCTTAAACCAATCAGTTGCTCCACGTTTGATTCTAACTACTGCATCTTGGCCCCCATAAAGATTCATTGGGAGACAAATAAGATGATCTGGTACCCCCATCTCTCTGAGGACTTGCCAAATTTTGTTGTGATCCACACCGTCAAAGGATTTAGTGTAGTCAGTGAAGCAGAGGCGGATGTTTTCCTGAAACTTCCTTGGTTTCTCCATAATCCAGCAAATGTTGGCAATTTGGTCTTCAGTTCCTCTACCTCTTCATGCTCCTCATTCTGCTTTGGGGCATCCCTAATTGCTGAGAAGGTCTTCCCTCTCCTCTTCTCTTAAAATAAGAGAATGTTGGGGGCCCCTAGGTGGCATAGAAGATAGATCACTGGCCCTGGAATCAGGAGGACCTGAGTTCAAGTCTGGCCTCAGACACATAATATTCCCTAGCTGTATGACTCTGGGCAAGTCACTTAATCCCAATTGCCTCACCAACAAATAAATAAAATTTAAAGAAATAAAATTTAAAAAATAAGACAATGTTCCTAAAGTAAGAAAATATTCTTGCCTCTTAGTAAACTCTATCCCTCAGTTCTAGCTCTGCCCTCTGTCAATAACTCCTATAGTGTGGTACTGTGAAACAATCACTAGTTTTGAAGTCAGAGGACCTAGGTTCAAGTCCTGCCTCAGACATTTTCTACCTATGTAAACTTGGGTAAGTCATGCAGCTGGACCTCAGTTTCCTCATCTGTAAAGTGAAGAGGTTGGACTAAATGACCTGTAAGGGGTCCTTCTAGCTCTTTAGCCTTAGTTTGATGCTCAGAGCCTGCCCCAACCAGGCACCACCCTACCGTTTCGAAGCTTCATTCACATAAATACTTTGTATGTAATGCTTCAAACAGGCTGAACTATCCACCATTCTTCTTACACATCCTGTATAATATCTTTCTGCGCTCTTGCCTAGAATGCCCAGACTTCTAACTTTACCATCCCCATCTTTCAAGGCTTGGCACATATGACACATCCCCCAGGAATCCTTCTTTGAACTCCCCAATAGAAAAATTATTTTTCCCTCTTTGAAATTCCCACTGCACTTTGTGCCTCCCTTACAGTTAATTCTATGTCACATCCCCTCCAAAAAGGTCTAGTTCCAGTACAGTTTATTTGCTTCCTGGCTTCTCTGGTCTCCTTCCAGCCCCAGCTAAAATCTTACCTTCTACAGGAAGCTTTTCCTGATCCCTTTTAATTCTAGTGCCTTTCTTCTGTGGATTTTTTCCAACTTATCCTGTATATATTTTATTTGAATATAGTTGTTTGCAAGTTGTATCCACCACTAGACCGTAAACTCCTTGAGAGCAGGGAACATCTCTTGTCTTTGTTTACTAGCTCTTAAAAGGAACAGTGCCTAGTATATAATAGGAGTTTAATAAATGTTGATTGACTAACTGGTTGAATTTACCAGTAAATTTTGGGGACTAAATTTGAAGTATAGGAATTTGTCACCTGTCATCCACATAAGACTGTGAGCTTCTGATGTCTAATTCCTGACACCAGGTTTCTTTTTGGTAGCTAATCTGTAGGTGCCAAATTTTTACAATCTACAATGACAAGCTGCTAGAGTGGCACAGTGGATAGAGTGCCAAGCCTGAAAGTCAGGAAGAATCATCATCCTGAGTTCAAATATGACCTCTGATACTTACTAGCTGTGTGACCCTGTGTGATCAACTCTACAAAAGGCCATTTTACAGTTCTGAAGACACACACTTACTAGTACTGTGTAGGTGCTAATTGCTTTAAATTTAATTTTTGATGTGTGGCTTTGATTTCAGAATTTCACTTCACCCTGTTTGCCTCAGTTTCCTCATCTGTAAAATGAGGCTGGAGAAGGAAAGGGCGAACCACTTTAGTATCTTTGCCAAGAAAATCCAAAAATAGGGTCACAAAGAGTTGGACACGACTGTACAAAAACATCACCACAAACACAGTGACATATTACATATTTTCCACTGTTGTGTTGAGTGATTGACATTGATCATCAATTCCAATTTCCTTAAGGGTAACCCTTCTGTAGTTTCTGGTGACAATGACTTGGTCGAGTCACCATTACAAAACACTAGGTTTCCACGAACAAATCTGTATGACTCAGTCTTTCATTCTATGCTTTGTTGTCAACATATTGTTGGTTGCATTAATGTGGATTCTGCCCAGGGAGGACCTTTCGATTTCTCTCTTAGACCTTGATTGTTTATGTTCCAAGTCACTTTCAGTCACATTGGAAAAGTCCAAGGGCTTATATCTATTATCAGCTCAGGAAAGTGATGTCTGTCTGCTCCTAAAGAGCCTCTACTTTTTTTTTTTAACTTGTCCTTCATATGCTCTAGGAATATCTACTAATATTCC
>NW_020954751.1:11479690-11560891 GCF_900497805.2 Vombatus ursinus | reverse complement strand
TGCTTTAAATTTACTTTTTGATGTGTGGCTTTGATTTCAGAATTCCAGTAAGTCTCTAAACACAATCAGCCACAGCCTTTGTGTTTGTATCCTACCTTTATGCTCCATGATTCTTGCCTAGAGGTGAGCAAGGTATTTGTAGGATCACCTTCATTCATTGGTTCAAGGTGATGTCCAATTCAAGCTCAAAGCCTTCAGTCTCTTTTTTTCCTATGTGTATATTAAAAAATTTTACACCTTAAGTCCATATGATTTTTTTTGTCATCAGAAGAAAAAGTCCTCAAGAAGGAGTTGATAAATGTCTTTTTGTTGTTGTTATTGAGTTGTTTTAGTCATGTCTGTGACCTCATTTGGGGTTTTCTTGGCAAAGGTACGGGAGTGGTTTGCCATTTCCTTTGGGTTAAATGACTTGCTAGCGAGTGTCTAAGGCCAGATTTGAATGCAGGTCCTCCTCTCTCTCTCTCTCTCTCTTTTTTTTTTTTTGGTGAGGCGATCAGGGTTAAGTGACTTGCCCAGGGTCACACAGCTAGTAAGTGTTGAGTGTCTGAGGCTGGATTTGAACTCAGGTCCTTCTGATTCCAAGGCCAGAGCTCTATTTACTGCACCACCTAGCTGCCCCCTCCTCCTCTCTTTTTAGGTGGAGTCCTGCAACTTGATGTCATCAACTTGCATCAAATGGTTAAAAAAGATGTTTTGGTTTTATTTCCTCTTTCATCTGGAAGCCGTACTTAGTGTACATTAGGAGAGATGAAAATGAATTTAAAACTAGGCAGAATCACAATTGGTTTAAACTATCTGGGGGAAAAATGCCAGGTTTTATATGATTCTTTATGGTATTGACAAGTTTTAAATAGAGAAAGATCAGTTTTTCAGATGGCCACTCATAATCTAGCACTCTCATTACCCTTAGATCTATGTTATATATTTATATTATTTAAATAAGTGTACTCTGTACATGAATGCAGAACTGAGTCAGAGGCTTTGTGACTATCAACAAAGCCAATAGGTATGTTTTGATGTTTTGGGGGCACCTTAGTCAATAATTACAAAGCAAATAATAAATTGTTTTTTGTACCCAAGTGCCTTTCTTGGCATGCCTTTTTTTTTTTTTTTGCTCAAGGCATTTTCCTCTGTCCCCATGTCTAGGACACTCTCCCTCCTTTACTCCACCTCCTGGCTTCCTTCAAGTTTCACAAAAATCCCATCTTTTAAAGCAACCTTTTCCCAGTCCATGATTATTCTGGTGCCTTTCTTCTGTTAATTATTTGCTGTTTACCCTGTATATAGCTTGTTTATATATATTTATTTTCGTGTTGTTTCCCCCTATCAGATTGTGAATTCCTTGAAGGGAAAAACTGTCTTTTGCTCTTTTTTATATCCCCAATGCTTAGCAGAGTCTGGCACATGGAAGGTGTTTAATAAATGTGAATTGTTTGATTCAGACCAAATAGATTTTTCTTGTGTTTAAAGATGTTTTTTTCCATGATGCAAACTGTGAATACTTTGTATAAAATACATAAATATGAAATGGGTCTATGTTTGGAGGCATCACTGGTTCTCATTTTTGATAGTAGATAGGTGATGACTTCTGTTAAAAAATATGTGGGATCAGACTGATATCTGAGAGGAATTTGGTAAAAAAGACACATTAGCAATTTTTTTAAACAATCCACACCCTTTACCATATTGGTTGCCTTCTCAATAGATGGAGGATAACCTGGAGAGAGGAAGAAAATCTGAAACTCAAAATTTTTAAAATGAATGATAAAATTTTTAATTTTTTTTTCAATTCACACCCTAATGCACCACTGTAAAGCATTTAGGCTGATAGTTATGGATCTTATCTGTGCCATCCACTCACCCCCTTGCTTTTGAATTTTGCCTAGAGGCTAAAGTTATGGTCACTTCTCTTGACATTTTATTCATTCATTTTATTAACTGTGAAAGCTTTGTTTCTTATTTGATCCAACTAGCACTTTCATTGCATTGGACTTGATGCAACCATAGAATTTTTCACATCTTTCTTTGGAAACTCTATCTTGCTTCTTTTTTTTTAACTTCTCTAGCTTTTGTAAAGTCTTTAATACATATTCAATTGTTTATTGTGTTCTCAGCAATGCTTTGACTCTTCATATCTCCTTAAACTTTTCTCTTTTGCTTTTCATCGTTAATTAAGAGTATTGACAACTTCTGATAGGTTTTGTTTTCCAGATTCTTTTCTGCCTGACTTCTTGCATTGAAAATTTAATTTAATGTTTTTTTAAATTAATAAGATCTTTCTTTTTTTAAAATCATCATCATTGTTGTCGTTAAAGTTAAAGTTAAATAATAGAGAGTTCACCTTCAAGTTCAAAGACCTTGGTTCGAATCCCACCTCTGTCACATACTATTTGACACAGGGCGAGTCACTTCTCAGTGCTTTAGGCAACTCAAAAAGGTCATAAATTGCAGGTTCATCTAGCTATAGGGAGTTTCCTCCTCTGGGAGTCCCTTATGCCAATGAAGTCATACATCCAATCCTAATCCTTATTATTAATATCCTACATAGCATGACATGTCACTGTGGAGAACATGAATGACTCATCTATATAAAGAAAGGGCTGGACTACAATGACTGCAAAGGTTCCTTCTAGCTCCAACATTACAGGCTTTATGTTGTACTTCTCTTTTTCTTTTTCTTTTCTTTTCTTTTCTTTTCTTTTCTTTTCTTTTCTTGTCTTGTCTTGTCTTGTCTTTTCTTGTCTTTTCTTTCCTTTTCTTTTCTTTCCTTTTCTTTTCTTTTCTTTTCTTTTCCTTCTCCTCCTCCTCCTTCTTTGTTCTTTTTTTGGCAAAGCAATCAGGATTAAGAGACTGGCCCAGGGTCACACAGCCAGTAAGTGTTACATTGTACTTTTCTATGTTAGTAGCTTCTCATCTTTTAACTTTCTATGTTCTCTATTTCAAATAGTCTATGTCCGAAGTTCCCTTCTAACTCTAACCTTCCAATGGAGTTCAGTGAAACTTCTTTGTAAGTTCCACCCCCACGCTTCCCTTCTGTCTTGAGTTGCAGGGTACCCGTTCATTACAAGGCCCAGGTGCTCAGTAATTTCATCTCCATCGACACCTGTGTGTGGTTTGGAAGCCACCACACTGCCAGGGTGTGGAGCTGGTAATCATTTCCTTGGGCAGAGCACTACAAGGGCTGGCAGCTCAAGCCAAAGACTTGTAACAATGGCAGATGAGCGCCTAGAGCTCCAGTCGACATCTTAACCAGCGGGCTGGGGCCAGCAACTGATGCATTGCTCGCAACGTGTATTCCAACAAATACCAAGCACTTATTATTGTTGTTCATTCATCTGACTCTGTGACCCATTTGGGCTTTTCTTGGGAAAGATACTGCAGAGAAGTTAAAGAAGTCCCAGCATTACACAGGTAGAAAGCAGTTTCTTAACCCATGTGAAGACATGGTAAGAAGGATTCATTGCACATAGTATACGTCTTTTATCAGAATGTGACAGCGACATTTTCCTTTATGTGATTTTTCAAATTGTGTTGGGGAAATGTGTGCCAGTTCTGCCTACTTGGTATCAATTCCAAAAAAAGGATTTCATGCAATTATATTTAAAGCTAGGATCTTAAACATCACTTCCTCCAGGGATTCTTAGTCTTTTTCCATGTTGTGGTTCCCCTTGGCACTCTGGAAGCCTATAGATGCCCTCTCAGAATAATGTTTTTAAATGCATAAAACAAAATACACAAAATTACAAGTGAAAAAAGTGAAATAAAGATGTGATTTTCTTTTTCCTTTTCAAATTCATGGATTTCCTAAGACCTCAGAATCATTTTTATGGATGAAGAAACTGAGAGCTATAGAGGGGAGCCCAAGGTCACACAGGTAAGAGGTAGAAAAACCAAGATTTAAACCCAGATCCCTTGACACCAAACCTAGTACTCCGTCTATTGCTGCTAGGTGGCACAGTGGATAGAGTGCCAGGCCTGGAGTCAGGAAGACTCGCCTTCATGAATTCAAATTTGGCCTCAAACATTTATTAGCTGTGTGATCCTGGATAAGTCACTTTATTCTGTTTGCCTCACTTTTTTCATCTGTAAAATGAGCTGGAGAAGGAAATGGCCGACCACTTCAGTATTTTTGCCAAGAAAACTCCAAAAAAGGTCATAATGAGTCGGATGCAACTAAAAAACAACTGAACAACAACACTCAGTCTATTAAATAGACTTTCACATGAGTCCAGCAAACATATGAAATGGAACTTGTTTCAGGAAAGGCTTTGACTTAATTTGAATTGTACTGAATCGTTTGCTTTTCTAAAAACCGATCAATAGACACAGTAGGACTTTATAATCTCTTCACCTCTCAATCAGTGGAGCAACTGTGCAGATGTGGTCTGCTGTGGAAAGAAAATCTGAGAAAACTGGCCTTGTTTTCATCAAGGATACTCATATTAGATATGTAGACCATCTTCAAAAATATTTTATAGAGGATAGGGTTAGAGGCTGGACCTGCGATTTTGTTGGTAGAGGGGAACTCCTGGAAAAGGAAGCCCCGTCTACCAGTGCAGATGAACACCTTCTCAAGTTGGCTAGGGGGCACGGATAGGCTACATGACTGGCCAGGGTCACACAATCAGTATATAGCAGAAGCAGGACTTTGATCTCAGGTCTTACTGGCTCCAAGGCTAGCTCTCTAGCCACTATTCTACACTGCCTTTCACTGAATTTTAAAGACATAAAAAAAAAATAGGCATACGAGTTAAAAAAAAAAAAGATGTGAATGTCTTCTCAGAAAGTAAGAGCCTTGCTCACTAAGGTGGTGAAAGATTTAGGAAATACAGAAGGTGTGTTTACTTACTTCCTGTGAATTCTTGCCCTCCCAGGCTCAATGTAAACTGCTTCTTCCTTGGGTCATACTTCACATTATCACATAGACCATAGCTCTGGACCTCTGAAGATGGCCTCCAGTCATTTTTATTGCAGAGCAGGACATCTGGGGAGCTCATCAGGTTGCAGAGGATTGTACCTACATAATCAGGAAAAGAAACCCTCAAGGTTAGAAAAGAGAAACAATAAAAAGCCCAGAACTGGAAGTAACAAGACTAGAGTTCTAGTCCTGGCAATGTCACATTCTAGATGTGTGATGTTGGGCAAACCATTTTATCTTCTCTGGGTCTCAGTTTCCTCGTCTGCAAAATGGGTATGATGATTCAGTTTCCCAGGGCTGCATCTAACCTACTTCTCAGAGCTATTGTGAGTTTCAAGTGAAACAATGTATATAAAGTATCTAAAATCATAATGTTGTAAAGTATTAGGGATTTCATTGTTGTTATATAGAAACTGGATTTTTGAATTATTAGAGGGCTAACTGCATAAACTGGATCGCCAAGCTTAGGAACTGTAATAGCTTGCATTTACATAGCATTTTAAGGTGTGTAATTGTTGTTCAGTTGGGTCCAATCCTTCATGACCCTATCTGGGGTTTTCTTGGCAAAGATACTGAACTGGTTGGCCATTTCCTTCTCCAGCTCATTTTACCGATAAGGAAACTGAGCAAACAGGGTAAAGTGACTTGTGCAGGGTCACCCAGGTAGCAAGTATCTGAGGCTGGATTTGAATCTGGAAGATGAGTCTTCCCGACTTTCAGGCCCAGAGCTCTATCCACTGCGCCACCTAGCTGCAAAGGTGTGCAAAGCACTCTACAAATATCTCATTTGAGTTTTACAACAATCCTGGGAAATAGGCTCCCATTTTACAGATGAGGAAACCGAGGCAGACAAGTTACCTTACTCTTGATCTAGTGTTCTATCCACTCTGCCAACATGACTCAGAGTGAAAAGGAAGAGAAAAACAAATTTATGTTACTTAAAAAAAATAAGAATAGAGAAGTAACAAGTGGGGTGGAGGGTATGCTACAGATGTGAAATGTTGCACATACTTTCACATTCAGTAAACATTTATTAAGCACCTGCCATATTATGTGCTGGGCCTTGTGCTAGCACTGGGGTTACATATTTAAAAAAAAAAAGAGTCCCTGACCTCAAAGAGCTTACAATCTAATGGAGAGGCCAACACACAAAAAGGAAACTGAAAAGTGGGAGGGGGAAGTTGAGGTGAATATATCATTGTTGTTGCTGTTCAGTCATATCCAACTCTTCATAACCCCAGCCAATGTTATTTATCCATGGGGTTTTCTTGGCAAAGATGTTGGAGTGGTTTGCCATTTCCTTCTCTGATGGATTAAAGCAAATGGAGGTTGAGTGACTTGCCCAGGGTCATACAGCTAGTAGGTGTCTAAGGCTGGATTTGAATTCAGGCATCTTCCTGACTCTAAGCCCAACACTATCCATTGAGCCATCTAGTTGCCTACAAAATATATCATTAGTTTTACTTAATTACTTTACTTTGTTACAAAAGACCTCTCAGGGTAGGGGAAATCTATAAATGTTTGTAATATAAAAAACAGAATATACCAACTTAATAAAAAAGTCTCATAGAGTTCAAAGAGTGGCTAAATGGCTATTTCAAGACCTATCTACATTTTTATGCCCATGAACTCAGGAGATCTGGGTTCAAGTGCTGGCTTTGTCACTTAGTAGCTGTGGGCAAATCATGTAACTTTTCTCACTTCCTTCACCTGTAAAATGGGTGTGATAATAATTACATACTTCCTTCACAGGTCTGTAATGTGATGATTGGGTGCCATAATGAAAGTAAAAGTGCTTTTTAACTATAAAACACTACAAAAAAGTCAATTCAATAGAGACTGATTGGGAAGTCCAAAGGGGGAAAAATGGAATTAAACAATTGGCAGGTGTTCTTCCCTCTGTACTAGACCTCAAAACAGAAAGGCACATAGCTTTATTATCTTTCTAGCCCAATGCCAGCACCTCCCGAGTCAATGGGAGCTCTGTGTGTGGGGAAGGAGATATCAATGGGCAGTGATCAAGGCCTGCTCAGTTTATCCTAACATGGCCCCCTTCAGCTGTGGCCCAGTGCACAGAGGCCCATGCCACGCTACTGAAGCCAACTTCAAAGTGACACAAGCTGAAATGTAAAGAGATGTCATAAAGTTTAACTCAGGAAATATCAGTGGAAACCAGACCTTCAGACGGAAGGGAATAAAGGATGGAAAGCTTTTCCCAGGACCCAAATGGCACAAGCCCAGAGAGCTAAATGGTAATGCAGGGAAAGTTACAAAGACCCAACAGGAAATTGGGCCTGTTAGGAGCCAGAACTGGTCCAAGTGTTTTTAAACACTTCAATTAAATTCTAAGCTTGCCAATAGGATGAGCCTGGGAAACACATCTGCCTATATTGAAAAAAATAATATTTTAAGAGAGGAGAAAAAAGTAAAATTTTCACTTTGGAATCCCAGAGGTTGTTAGCCTATATCCTATTACATTCTTTTAGGCATTAAACTTGGAGAAAAATGGAAGTTAAATTTTAGCCAAAAATTCCTCTGAAATAGACTCCATGAGCTGACTATTTCCATGGAAGAAAAAATTATTTCCACATATGATCTCAAGGAAAAATGAATAAACTTTATACAGCCAAAATGGTGTGGCATGTAATAAAGCAGCTAGGGTATTGGACTAATATGTCCTAGAGGGTGAGGGAGCCCAGGGAAGTGGAATCAGCAGGCTTGGGGTCTAAATTCACTTCTCCCAACAACCAATTAGTCCATCAGAAATAATGTATTTAGCACTGGTTCCGTGCCAGCCACTACGCGAGGCACTGGAATGGGGGTAAAGTGAACACAGCTAACATTGCCTACATCAAAGATAGGTGTCAATTAAGTAAGTGTGAATTAGTGACTTCAGTGGGGACTACACTGGCAACTGAGGGGGGGAAGATGGGTTAGGAAAGGTCTGCAGAAGGTGGAACTTGAACTAAAACTTGAGGAGACCCAAGGAAACTGAGGCTAAGGTGAAGAGGAAGGGCATTCCAGGTGTGGAGGACAGTTAGTGCAAAAGCATGGAGCTAGATTACCATGAGCAAATCATTTCATGTCTCTGGGCCTCAGTTTTATCATCTGTAAAATGGGGTTGGATGATATCCAACTCCAATACCCTGCTACCATACATGGTATTGTGAAGATAGGTGGTGCAGATGATAGAACAATAGGTCCTGGAGTCAGGGAGATCTGAGTTTGAATGTTGCCTTAATTCCTTACTGGCTGTGTGATTTTGAGCAAGTCACTTAGCCCCTCTGTGCCTCAGTTTCCTCATGTGTAAAATGGAGATAATAATAGCACCTACCTCACAAGGTTTTAAAAATAAAATAAGATAATACATATATATGCATATACATATATAAAGTACTTTGAAAACCTTAAAGCTCTGTATAAATGCTCGCTATTATTATTGTTATGAAAATAATAACCTATAATTCTATTGGATTTTATAGTCTACAATTCACTTTACTAACAATGCTTCTGTGAGGTAGAGAGTATTATTGTATCTATTTTACACAGGAGAAAACAAAGAAGTGATTTGCCACACGGCTGGCACATAATGGGAGCTTAGCAAATGTTTATTGATTGATTAACTGACTAATAAGTGGTAAAGCCGGGATGCAAAACCCACATGTTCTAATTTCAAATCTAGTTCTCTTTTTTATGCTAAATAAAGGTTTGGTTTTTTTCTTCTTTTTGTCATAGAGTACTTTCTTTTTGGAAGTAATTTTTAATTTCTTTCATTTTTTACAAACACCTAGGTTACATATTTGGGCAGCTAGGTGGCACATCAGACAGAGCCCCTGGTCTGGAGTCAGAAAGACTCATTTTCCTGAGTTCAAATCTGGCCTTAGACACTAGCTGTGTGACCCTGGACAAGTCACTTAACCTTGTTTGTCTCAATTTCCCCATCTGTAAAATGAACTGGAAAAGAAAATGGCAAATTCCTCTAGTATCTTTGCCAAGAAAACCCCCAAATCCACAAAGAATTGGATACAACTGAAAAATGACTAAACGTCAACAAAAAATGTTACTTGTCTAATTTCTTATATTAGAACATCAGAGCTGATGTTAGAATATATTAGAATACAGAACATAGAACATAAAATATGTGGGATGTAGAATATATACATACAATAATCTATATAGAATATATCTATGTAGATCTATATAGAATAAAAGAATAGAACAGAATAATAGAATAAACTATATAGAATAATAGAATGTAAACTATATAGGATATATAAAATATAGAACACAGACAGTCAGAGTTAAAACTTAGATTCAGCTCTGAAATCACCTTCAGATCGAATCATTAAGCCTTATCTTGCCTATAACAAGGAATCCTCCTCACTTTCTGGCAACCAGATGTAAATCATGCCACCATGAATATATTCTCCTCTCTCCACTCTCCAGCTCTCTTTATGTGTTGCCTTACCCAACTGGAAGGTAAGCTTCTTGAGGGAAGCAACTGGGACCTGTCTTGTTTGCTTGGATTTGTATCCCCAATGCTTATCATAGTGATTATCACAAAGAAACAGAGAATGAATACTCTCTCTCTCTTCTCTCTCTCCTCTCTCTCTCTCTTTCTCTCTCTCTCTCCATCTATCTATCTATCTACTTTTCTGTTTGTCTTTGTGTCTGATCTATTATCTATCCATCCATCCATCTATCTGCCTGTCTACACCAGTAAAAGTTTACTGGGTCCTAGTTACATAGGCTAAACCCAGGTCAAAGCAATGCAAACTAGAGGAAAGAATATTGTATGAGCTATTAATAGATTAGGGTTTTAGTCCCAGTTTAGCCATTAATTCATGACCTTGGGCAACGAATCACTTCACATTTCTCTGGATCTCAGTTTCCTCATCTGTAAAATGAAGAGGTCAAATAATAGAATCCCTAGGGTCTTCTTTTGAGCTCTAATAGTCTATGTTTTCTGCTCTAACACTCTGTTCTAAGATCTCTTCCTGGCTCTAACATTCTCTATCCTATGGTTCTTTCTAGCTCTATTCTCTATATGATCTTTAGAAGTTCTTTATATGATCTAAGGTCCCTTCTGGATGTGATATTGCAAGACTCTTTGATTCTAAATGTTTCACAGATGCAGGTCACTGTTGGGGTTGGGGGGTCAGATAAGATAAATTATTTGGATCAGCATGAATCCATCAGCATCACCACAGAAGCAATTCAAATTGTCACCTTTACTGCTTGAGAACCAGCAGTCTTTCTATACACTAAACCTAACATGTTGATGCAAGCATTACCTCCTCTGAGCAAAGTCTGTGTGAGGATGAAGCCATCACAGCAGGGTTCTCTGTCACAGGCCAGGCGGCAGTAGAGGTGAGTATCTGTCAGATTCGCTCCATCAGCTGAGAACATGATGGACTGGTAGACTCCTGAGAGAGCATCCTGGAAATCCATTTTCTCATACGTTTTCTGACCAGATGTGGTGAATTCATACCCTAGGATATCAGGAAGGGGATAAAAGAAGAAATTCTTAAATCTTTGCCACAGGGATAGTAACCCAGGAATCCCCCTCACAGTAACTCTGGGAAATGGTCATACAAGCCCTTCCAAAAGACCCCCAGTGATAGGGAATTCACCATCTTCTGAGGCAGCTTATTTCACTCATGGACGACCTTAATGATTACAATGATTCTCTATCTGCCTTTCTGAAACTTCCATTCATTTTACCAGGGGAAGAACTAGGAAGTCCCAAAGGAAAGGCTGGATGGTTAGGGGGAGGAAGGGTTGCTGGTGTTGGTGTTAGTGCACATTGCATTCAGAATGCAACAACAGAAGTAGAAACTGGAGGAAGGCCTGGGCATGAGAGGAAATTGCAACTTCCTATTCCTAAGGGTCCGGTAAATATCCTTTATGTCAGTGTGAAGAGGCCCTGTGGTGTGGTAATGGGAAAAAGTCAGAGACTTGAGGTTAGAAGACACCAGAGCTTAACGCCTATCACTCACAATGACTAGCTGTGCTACCATGGAGAAATTACTTAATTTCTCCAAGCCTCAACTTCCCCATCTATAAAATGGGGAAAATAATAATTAGGTTACTAAAACTTAAATTAGGTAACTGTATAAAACACTTTATGAACCTGGAAGCTCTATATTAATCAATCAAGAGGCATTTATTAAACACTTAACTGTGTTTCTGTTACAGGTGATACAGATAGTAAGAATGACATAATCCCTATTGTCGATGTTTGTCTGCTATCCTTAACAATGTTTGCAAGATCTACTTGCACAGTTGTGGCTATGGAAGTGCTTTGCAAGCCTTAAAGGGCCAAAGAAATAGGAATTAGTTTCATTCTGTCAATCTGTCAGCACCCCCTACTGTCCATTTTGGACTTCCCTAAGTCATCATCTTCCTTTTCCCCCCCACACCACACCATACACTAGATTCCCAAAGCAAACGGTCTTTCATTCTTTCACACATGGTCCAGTTGAGAATCATAAACCACAGGCTAAATGTGCCACTGGCCGACTAACTATGACTCAGTTTCCCCATCTATAAAATGGACAAAATCTCTTTTCCTAGGGATGCAGTGAGGGTCAGTTAGATCATTACACAAAGTTGGTTGTTGTTCAGTCATTTTTCAGTTGTGTCTGACTCTTTACAACCCCCTTCGGGGTTTTCTTGGCAAAGATACTAGCGTGGTTTGCCATTTCCTCCTCCATCTCATTTTACAGATGGAGAAACTGAGGCAAACAGAGTGAAGTGACTCACCCAGGGTCACACAGCTAGTGAGTAGCTGAATTTGAACTTGGGTCTCTCTGACTCCAGGCCCTGTGCTCTACCCACTGAGCCACCTAGCTGCCCTTATACACAAAGCTAAATTTCCTCAAAGGAAGGCACTTTATTAAGTTGAATTTCCACCCATCCTTTAAAATCAAGTTAAATGCCACCTCCTCTAGGACCCCACCTTTGGTCAGGAAGAATCTCCCTTCTCCTGGATTTCACACTACATACAACTCTCCTGGAATCTTTATGTATTTCTTGGAATTACACTCATTTGTGTATATGTCATATTCCCTTCAGAAGTCCATGAGTTCTCACCTACTAAAAGCCAAAGAAATACCATATACTCCAAAACATTTATAGCAGTACTTTTTCATGGTAGGAAAGAAATGTAAACAAAGTAGACGCCATTGATTGGGGAATGGTTAAACAAATTGTGGTACATAGATGTAATGCAGTATTACTGTATTGTAAGAAATGACAAGCATTAATAATAATAATATCTAGCATTTATATAGCACTTTAAAGTTTGCAAAACACTTGACAAATATTAGCTCATTTGACCCTCACAACAACCCTGGGAGGCAAGCACCATTATTATCCCCATTTTATAGATGAGGAAACTGAGGCTGAGAGGATAAGTGACTTCCCCAAGGTCAAGTAGCTAGCAAGTATCTGAAGTCAACTTTGAACTCAAGTCTTCATGACTCCATGTCCAATACTCTATCACCTAGATGAAGAATACAGAAAAGTATGGAAGGGTCTAATGAAAACTGATGAAAAGTGAAGTAAGCAGAGCCAGGGAAACATTATAAACAATACCAACAATCTAAATGGATAGAATGGGAACCACAAAACAATTAAAACTGAACACTGTGAAATTATAAAGAATAAAGAAGCTTTTGTAGGGGGTAGGGGTCCCATGGGTAAGATTATTGCAAGTAATGTCTAAATTTTTATGTGATTGGTTTTGCTGATTTTTTAACTCCTCTTTTTCTTTCTCCCCTTTAAAACAGTTCTTTGTTATGAGCTAGCTAGGTAGTATGGTGGATAGAGCACTGGACTTGGAACCACAAAGACCTGAGTTCAAATTCATTCTCAGACATTTGCTAGCTATATGGCCCTGCATGAGTGACTGAGCCTCCTTTGTTTCCTCATCTCTAAAATACAGATGACAATAGCTCATCTCATAGGGTTGTGGTGAGGGTCAAATGAGATAGCATTTGTAAAGCATTTTACAAACCTTTATATAACCCTTAATGCTATATAAATGCTATTATGATTAGATATTATTAGGCGTGCAATGGATAGAGTGCTGGGCCTGGAGTCAAGACTTGTCTTCTTGAGTATAAATCTGGTCTCAGACACTTACTAGCTCTGTAACCCTGGGCAAGTCATTTAACCTTGTTTGCCTCAGTTTCCTCATCTATAAACTGAGCTGGGAGAAGGAAATGGCAAACTACTCCAATATCTTTACCAAGAAAACCCCAAATAGGGTCACAAAGAGTCAGACATGATTGAAAAACAACTGAACAACAACAAATTATTATTATAAGGGATGGTTCTCTATAAGGGGAAAGAGGAGTGGCACAGGGGAAAACTTAAGCAATGTAAAAATAAAGAATATTAATAATTTCTTTTAAAAGTTAAGGAGGCAATATGACACAGTGAAAAGAAGCTAGGTTTGGAACCAGAATAAATTTGCCCAAATGTAACTGGGACATTTGTGATTTGTGTGTTCCTGGATAAATTCCTTAGCCTCTCTGGGCCTCAGTTTCCTCAACAGTAAAATAAAGAGGTTGGAAGACATGACCTCTAAGACCATTTTCTTTCTCTAAATCTAAGATCTGATCATTCTATCAAGTCTTCAAATGGAGGCTGGATGGGACCACTTATTCAGATAAGACTAATTAGAAAACCTCAGAGGTCCCCTTTCACTTTTAGATTCCATGATTCTGTGATTCTAAATTAGAAGGTAAGCTCTATGAAAGCAGTGGCTATTTCATCTAAACTTTGTATCTTTGATGTAGTGCTCAGTGTTCTATATAAAACGAAGTGCTTAATGAATGCATCAAGAAAAGGGTAGAGCCTAGATATATTTCTTAACGTGTTAAAAAAATTAGAGAAAAAAACAGATCTGTTCCACCTTGGGTGACAATTTAGACCAGATAACTTTCCAGCTCTGAGATTCTATGATTCTATTTTTAGTCCACCTGATATTCCCCTTGCCCTACCAAGTCCTCTTTTTCTTCCCATTTTACAAACTACAAATCTGTGGTACCTCTTCAAAAGGTCCTTCTGCCCCTTATCAGTTCTGCTCAAACGTTCCCTCAGGTCGATTCCTGAGCCTGGTTTTCAAAGGTCTCTCCCTCCAGGAGGGAGATAAAAGAATTTCCTTATCACTGCTCCAAGACATAACCTTGTGTGTTTGAGTTTGGTTTGCAGAATAAAAGAATATTTGATCCATTATTGTTCAGTCCTTTCAGTTGTGTCCAGCTCGATTCTTCATGACTCCATTTGGGGTTTTCTTGGCAATGATACTGGAGTACTTTGCCATTTCATTCTCCAGCTCATTTTACAGATGAGGAACTGAGGCAAAAAGGGTGAAGGGAATTGCCCAGGGTCACACAACTAGTAAGCATCTGAGGCCATCTGAGACTAGGGCTCTGGAGATAAGTTAAGGGTGCAGCTCTAGCTGTGGGAATCACCTGTCCAGAGGTGATAATTGAAGATGACATCACGGGGGAAAAAGAGTATACAGCATGCCCAAAACAGAATCTTGGGGGAACACATAATTAGAGAGTGGAGAAAGGAAGAGTGGGCTGTAAAGGAGACAGAAAAGGAATGTTAGAGTTTACCTTAGGCAAAATTATATACTAATAATGTTTCTATAAGCACCTTTCCACCTCCCTTTTGAGTGTCTGCTAGTCTCATCCTGACCATCCATTGTATTTATCCTGTCTCACAATGTATTGTCTCACTTAGCCTAAACCTACAGCTACCCCAATACACCTCCTTTTCCTAGAAAAGTTCTCATGATCCTAAATTACCCTCTTCTGAAGAGTACTCCCCATTCTTCAGTGGGGGTGATCTTAGCTAGCTGTACTCCTTAGGAAGAAAGCAATCTGATGAAATTAATTGAACTAAGGCTAAATGGCTGATACCTCAATATATCCTTCACTGAAGGATAAACAGAATTTCAGAGAAAACAAAAATCTAATCTAGTATAAAAGAAAGTGCTAAAATTGGAGTGAGGAAACAATGGCAGTCTAGTCCAATTGGGATATTAATCAGCCATGCCATTTGTAGTAAGTGACCTCTTGGAGCCTCCAATGTCTCTTAGATGATTTGACTAGAAAATTGATCCATCACCAAACATTTAGGAGGGGTCTACTACGGGTCAAGTATTGGGTGGGTAGGTGATGAGATACATATGTACATATATATATATATATACACATATACACAAATATGTCTTTAAGGTCTTTTAACTCTAATAATCCATGATGGATTCACTGTACTATTCTTTTTGGCTTTCTTTGTATCCCTATTCCTTAGCACAGTGTCTGACACAGTAGATCCTTAAATGCTTGTTGACTAGACTTGGCTTGGGGGTAGTGTTAGATTTGCAATTAGGAGATATTGGTCCCAGTTTGAAATGCCTCCCACTCCTTGCCTCTGCCTCAGAGAATCTCTTACTTCTTTCAAGATTCCACTCAAGCACTACTTTCCACACAAAGCATTTCCTGCTCCCCACAATTTCTAGTGCCCTTACTCCCTAAATTTCCTCATTTATTTTATATTTATTCTTTAAATAATTATAATATGTACATGTTATCTCCCTCTTCAGAGAAGAGACTTTCATTTTATTTTGTCTTTGCATCCCCAGCACCTAGAACAGTTCATGGCACATAGTAGGTGTTTAAGAAGTGATTATTGATTAGTTGATTGATTCAAGGCCCGACCTCACCATGTGATCTTGAGCAAGTAATTTCACCACTCTCGTCCTTGGTTTTCTCATGTACAAAAGGAACATAACAATAGTTTTAGTTCTAGTTGTTGTTCAGTTGTGTCCAACTCTTCATGAGTTTTGAGGTTTTCTTGGCATACTGGAGTGGTTTGCCATTTCCTTCTCCACCACGTTTTACAGATGAAGAAATCAAGTCAAACAGGGGTAAGTGACTTGCCCAGGGTCACACAGCTATTAAAATTCTGGGGAGATTATTCTCGAACTGCAACATGCCATAGTCATGCTATTATAATAACTATTATTTACACAGTACTTCAAGATTTGCAAAGCAGTTTTCAAATATTGTCTCATCTGATCCTCAAAACAGCTCTGGAAGGTAGGTTCTCTTCTTATCCCCATTTTACAGATGAAGAATCTGAGGCACAGAGAGGTCAAAAGGAGATGCCTTAGCTCAGGAGTCACAAAGCTGATAAGTGTTTGAGACAGGTTTTGGACTTAGGTCTTCCTGCTTCCAGATCCAGCATGTTATCCATTGTGCCATCTAGCCCTAATGGTGGAATTTAAGGCTATGTGACTGGTCAATGGGAGAGATTGGGGGCTGGGGAAAAGGAAAAGCCTTTTAAAATCCCACAAATTCTACTATTCCACATGAGGTCAGTCTTGCCACCTTCTGTGAATTGGCTAACACCCTGAATTTAATGCCAGAGTGTCTCCATACCCATGTCCTAATCATCTTGTTCTCCCACCCCCAGCCATCAGAACGGCCATCAGAAACAGAACCCAGGGAGAAGCATTAGCTGATGACTCGGATATGCTTTCCTGGACAGAATCTGATCTTACGGCTTTTCATCATAGCTCATATCGTATTGGTAGTAAACAGCGTCAGGGAGAAAGGGACTGCTAACAACCAGGTCCCTCTCCTACCCTAACACACATAACTCTGACTCCCTGATTTATTTCTGGCCCTTCCCATAATGCACCAGGGTGTGCTAAGCCTCAGCCCTATCCATTCAAAATCACCTTAAGGTGACTCTTTCTCCTCTCCTGCCAAGTCCCAGACACACTATTACATTGATGAATCTCTGCCCTCATACTCACCCTTCCTTAGCTTCTTCATTACTAACTATGCACACACACACACACACACACACACACAATCTCTGATTCTCCTTCCATGTTACCCAATCACCTCTCCCAGCCCAGTCTCCCAAAATACTAGCTGGTTTATGCTAGCATTTGGATTACCATTTAAATGCTCTTAAATTTGCCCCACCCTCGCCATGAAATGGCAGACAATTGCTTTCCCTTGAAGCTACTCTCATCACATGGTTAGCAATGGGGTGCAATCTTGAGATAGAGGACTATCTGTGTACCAAATTTCAAATTCAACATTGATTAAGTACCTACTGTGTACAGCACTGGGCTAAGACATCTCCTTTTGTCCTTTCAGCCCCAAGGAAGCCTGGCACAAGAACTATTCCTTGGTCTACCTCACTACTCCAGGCCCACATTCCAACACCATCAGTG
The DNA here is from genome assembly GCF_900497805.2 of Vombatus ursinus. Lineage (NCBI taxonomy): Eukaryota > Metazoa > Chordata > Mammalia > Diprotodontia > Vombatidae > Vombatus > Vombatus ursinus. The sequence goes on along the minus strand of NW_020954751.1, from coordinate 11,543,699 downwards.
GGCACTTGCCTCAAGGAGGATCATGCATAACAACAAATGTTATATATTTTGCTTAGAAGAGATTAGCTTCTTTATTTAATTTTGGTAAAGGAAAGTAGAATGACTGCTCTTGCCCTTATTCCTAATATGGTGCACATTCAACACACACATTCCTTCTATGGCTCTATGCCTCAAGGCAGCCACGATCTTTCTGGGCCTCAGTTTCCTCATCTGTAAACTGAGGGGGTTACATGCCATGAGCTCTCAGGTCCCTTTCAGCTCTAAACCTATGTTCCTCTAACAATAACAATGGAAAAAAGATCTTAGTGAAATGAAATTGCTTTCCTGAAATCAAGAGCAAAGGCCAGGCTGTATTTTTAAAGAACTTTTTTTTCTCCTAAGAAAACAAAATTTGTACTCTTATACTTATAAATGCTTTGCTTGAAAAAAATCCATCAGTAAAAATAATCAGCATAAAAATACTCAGGCAACAGCTCCAGGCTTCTCGTTACCATGGCATTCAATCTTAGAAATGAGAGATTTGAAAGTCCAATTACATGGTGCTCACTCCCTCGCATACCCTCTGCCAAGACAGAATCTAGTAGCCAGGTAACAGATGAACCTGACATAGAAGAGAAAATATCAGGGTTGGAAAGGACCTCAGAGGTTATCTCACCTGACTCCTACCTGAAGCATTTGAAAAATAAAAGTAAAAATAGAAAATTCATAAAATATGACCCTTGATATTAGCCCAAAATGGTAGCACTGGTATGGGACCAGATCTGTGGCATACTGTGAGGGCACAGGCCTGGTACACACTAAGCTCATTACTTACTTTGCTCTTTACTGTTCCTAGTTCTTGCAGGAACTTATTCTGGTGTGGGAAATAAGAGAAAGACTCAGAATTTAGAGCTTTTTTGGTTGCTGTTCAGTCACGTCTGACTTTTCATGACTCCATGGACTATAGCATGCCAGGCCCTTCCATTCTCCACTATCTTTCAAAGTCTGTCCGGGTTATGTTCATTGTTTCCATGACACTATCTATAGATCTCATCCCCTGCCATCCCCTTTTCCTTCTACCTTCAACCTTTCCCAACATCAGGGTCTTTTCCAGTGAATCCTGTCTTCTCATTATATGGCCAAAATATTTAAGCTTCAGCTTCAATATCTGACCTTCCAGTGAATAGCCTGAATTAATTTCTTAAAGTATTGACTGATTTGATCTCCTTACTGTCTATGGGATTCTGAAAAATCTTCTCCAGCACCATAATTCAAAAGCACTGATACTGTCTCCCAGCTTTCCTTATAGTTCAACTCTCACAGCCATACATTGCTACTAGAAAAAAAGTAGCTTTGAAGCAATCTTAAAAGAGATTGTATAATCTTATTATTTTATAAAGAAACAGAGGCCCATAACTATGACCAAGGTAACATAGGCGGTAAATGGAGGATCCATTATTCTTTGAATTCCTGGTGCAAGTTGAATTGAAAGACAGGGTCTGCCTTTGAGGGTCATGAAGGGTCCTGCCTAGAAGTAGGGACCATGATGAGTTGATATATAGAGAGAGATGGGACTTCTGTCTCCTAGCTTTATGGTTCTCTGATTCAATGAGATACTAAACAACAGCAGGGGATTCTAGGATGCTGATACTATAGCTCCAGGGATGGTGAGAATCACTCCTATGAAGTCTTTCAGCACTGATGGACTTTCCCTGAAGTTTGGGGCACTTGCTCTGGGGTATCTTAGACACAGCAACACTTCAGTACTGCAAGGTTTTGTGCTTTTATCCCGATGTTGATCAAAAACCCCTTTCTGACCTGATGGCCAGCCTTTCAGAGTCTCTGTGGCCAAAAAACTCATCACCTAGCCACTGATTTGAACCCAGAAGTAAAGCAGTTAAATATGGGTAGGCTGGCCATAGGACCATGAATATGCAGTCTAAAGTGGGACACACTGGGTACCTTAGCAGAGCTTGCAGTAAGATCAGCCGGAGGTCTAGTTCTGAGAAACAATTGGTGGCACTGAGGACAAAGCACTGGGCCTGGAGTCAGGAAGATCTGAGTTCAAATGTGGCCTTGGACACTTGCTAGTTATTTGACCCTGGGCAAGTCACTTAATCTCTATCTGCTTCATTTTTCTCAGCTGTAAAATAAGCATTAGATTACAATAGTGCCTACTTTGCAGGGTTATTGTGAGGAACATATATGTAAGGCACTTAGCACAGTGCCCGTGCATAGTAGGTGCTTAATAAATACTTGTTCCCTTCCTTTCCCCCTGCTGTCATAGTTTTTTCAAGCCAGAAGTTACATCTATACCCCAATGGAAGACTTTTATATCATCCTCAAAATAATAACTCTCATTTCTATGGTACTTGAGCTTTGACCAAACACTGTTATCACAATATCCTTGTGAAATAGAGAGTACAAACAAGGGAAAGAACAAACATCTATTAAGCACCTACTGTGTGCCAGGAGCTGTGATGAGCTTTGTAAATATTATCTTATTTGATCTTCCCAACATCCCTGGAGATAGATACTATTTTATTCCCATTGTACAGTGGAGGAAACTAGAGCAGACAGAAATTAAGTGACTTGTCTAGAGTCATACAGTTAGGTTAAGTGTCTGAGGTCAGATTGAACTCAGGTCTTCCTGACTCCAGGCCCAACAGGACCTTTATCCGCTTTATCCACTGTGATACCACTGAGAGGAGAAAATTGAGAGTTAGAATCACTTACTCAGGGTCACCCAGCTAATAAGTATTAGAACTAGAAGTCAAACCCAGATCTATCCTGTGCCCAAATCCAGTGCTTGCTCAATGCAATCAGCCAACATGCATTTATTAAGTGCTTACTATTTGCTAAGCACTGGAGATACAAAGAAAAGACCTTTCAAGAAGCTTATATTCTTACATCAAATGATAGAATAATTTTTTGTTGTTGTTCAGTCATGTCTTTGTGACCCCATTTGGGGTTTTCTTAGCAAATATCCTGGAGTGATTTGCCATTTTCTTCTCCAGTTTATTTTATAGTTGAGGAAACTGAGGCAAATAGGGCGAAGTGAATTGCCCAGGGTCACACAGCTAGTGTCTGAGACCAGGTTCAAACTTCTTCCTGACTCCATGCCCAGTACTCTATCCATTGTGCCACCTAGCTGCCATGCAAGGAATGGCCTTCTAGTCTAAATCTTCTCAATTTACCAATGAGGTAATTCAGTCTTCCAGGAAGGTGACTCACTTCAAATCACAGATTGGCGGAAGCAGGATGATGTGTATTGATAAAACCTCACACATTTAAGCTTAGAAGAGAATGTCCATATCAATTAATCCATAAGCCATCATTAAGCACTATCACTGTGCTAAGTACTGTGGATGTGATAAAAAATGAGAGACAGGCCTTGCTCTCAAGGACCTTATATTCACACTAATTTTTTCCTTCTATCCTCAGATGGGATCCTTCAGTGAGGAGGCTACCTCAGATGAGGCAATGAAAGCAATTAATTATAACCATAATCTCTTCCACTTCTGTAGTTCATTATGACTTACAAAGTTCCTCACAAATCTGAGTTCAAGTATTAATAAGTAGTAACATCATTCTTTGCACAGTAAAGAGATGTAAGCTCAGAGCCATTAAGTGACTTCCCTAAGGTCTCACAGAATCCCACAATTTTAGAGTTGAAAGTAATCTCAATAGTTTAAAAATAATCTCCACTATAAACGTCTGGAGAAATGATCATTCAATCTAAGAAGATTGAATTGATCCTGTATCATTTCAGCATTGATCTTATTTCCAACTAGTTGATTTTGCTCCTTAACTGCTTAAATCATTGTTCTTTGTCTCTGAATTTAGATCAGAGATTCAGCTGGTCTGTAAGGGGTTAAGTTTAAAAATCCAGCTCTCCTGCTAATCACTGTTCTATTTTTGCCTTAAGAAATTCAGCTTAAACCTTGGGGGAATGTGTCTGAACACAAGAGACTTGGGTCTTGAATCTCTCCACCACCAACCTATCCTCCAAGGATATCTGGTTTGCTGTCCAAAAAGTCTGGTCCATCATCTCTAAACCTTGCAGCTTCGCTCAAATGAGGTTATCAGTCATAAGGTGGGAGGAAGGGTCAGTGCCAGACCCTCACTGGCAAACTTCCAAACAATCGCGCTCCTTTAGCCTCAGCTACGTGATCAATCACGCTGCCTCCAATCCCGCGGTGTCATCTACTCGTTTCTGTCCTTTGTTCTGTACTCCCCAAAACCTATGAAAGGGGACTGCACTTTTGTTCCGGGTCATTGACGTGAACAGGGGCAAGCTGTTGACCCTTTATCATCAGATAGCATATCCCTGTTAATAAATGATATCTCGCTCAGAGAAACTTGCCGCAGTTTACTTTTTGATTAAATTTCAATCACGACAAACCTTTTCCCTGGAATGTGAGCTTTGGAGGGATGACCATACCTAAGGCATAGAATCCTTGGTCAAGAGCTGAAAGGGACCTTAAAGGCCACTGAGTCCAACTTTACTGAGAAGGAAACTGAAGTTTAGGAATGTTAAGTGACTTGCCTAAGGTCACACAGCTAGTAAGTCTTCAAAATAGGATTTGAACTCAGGTCTTCCTGACTCCAAGTCAAGAGCTTTAACCACTGGACCACCTAGCTCAAGGTCAGGGACCATGTGTATCACATCACTTTGCATCTATTCCCTGTTGCCCATATGCGGTGGGCCTTTGGTAAATATTTCTTTATGACATGGGAGATCCACCTCTTTCCTGCATCTTTCTGACTTTTTACATAAAACCACTCTGCAGAAATACAGACTAACTGAATTCATCCCCAATTAATAGAGTCCCTCTAAGGATATCCCAGTGCTGGGAAGGTGAATCACCTTCTGAGGCACTAAGGCATCCCCTGAAACCATACCTTTTTTCAGATATACAGTCACAGATGCTTTATCATCATTCTTCACTTTAAGAAGACAGTTCAGTTGTCCAAAGCTGGTGGCAGCAGTGTTTCCCAGGGCATCTTGTTCCTGGAGAAAGAAAGAGTCTCAGTGATTGGTCTTCTGGCCCTTGGACAATGTTTGGCCCACTGGCCCATTCCTTTTCTCCATGGAATGAGGAGGCTAGATTAGATAACCTCTAAAGTGAAGAAAAAAATGCGATCTTGTGAGATAGTGAGCTCCCATCACAGGAAATGTTGAAGGTGAAATAGCCTAGTAGGTGTCATTTAATCATTTCATAGGTGTAAGCTCTCATAGGATGATTGGGTTAAGGGCATTTAACAAATAAAACAGAAAACTTGGGAAGACATAACAATTCTCCAAGTATTTGAGAGACTACATATTACATAGTAGTGCATACCCAGTTACTATAGGAGTTCAGCAAAGGCTGAACAACCACTTGTTTGGGAGGTTGTAGGATAAGAATGCCTTTTCAGGTACTGGTTGGACCAGATGACTTGGGAGGTTCTTTACAACACTAAGAAGGTGGCATCTACTCAAACTACCATTACTCCTTCAAAAGCAAGGACACTGCTCTCTAGCTCCTCTGTACCTTTCCAGGGTTAGCTTATAGGACAAATTGTAAGGTCCATCAAACTTCTCTGGTTCTTCCTACTTCCCATTTTCCTAGATTTCCTTTCCTTTCCCCAAGTACCCAGTTTCCTTATTGGGCACCAACTATGGGCCAGGTGCTAGGAATACAAAGACTAAAATGAAAGTCTCCTACCCTCAAAGAGCTTATCTTCTATTGGGGAAAAGAGTTAGCTAGCTAGCTGCCTGTGGGGCAAGATTTTCAGTTATTTTCAGTCCTGTCCAATTCTATGGGACCCAATTCGGGGTTTTTTGGAGGCAATTGGGTTATTTGGAGTTTTCTTGGCAAAGATGCTGAAGTGGTTCGCCATTTCCTTCTCAGCTCATTTTACATATAAGGAAACTGAGGCAAACACAGTTAAGTGACTTGCCCAGGGTTACAAAGCTAGTAAGTGTCTGAAGCCAGATTTGAATTCAGAAAGACACCAAGCCCAGCACTCTAACTACTGCACCACCTAGCTACCCCATCTAACTAGATGGCATATCTACACACAGAAAGATATATAGACCTAGTTATAGCTATAAAAAGTACACATGCTAATGTATATACATATATACATATATACAAGTATATATGTATATACATATATACAAGTATATATGTATATACATATATATGTATATATATGTGTGTGTGTGTGTGTGGTGTGTGAATACTCTGAAATCGTGATATAGATAGATATAAATATAAGTATATAGATATGCTATAGATATGGATATAACTGCAGGTACAGATTAGCTATAAATATAGATATAAATAAGGGTATGCTGGTAAATATTTAACAATCAGGTCTCTGAAAAAAATGTACACGTAATACACTTTAAGTTTAATCTTCTACATTGTTAACATTTTCCCATCACTTCCTTAAGTCTAGAAATCAACAAAACAATAGATCAAGCCCTGATTTGTAGCATTTGACAATTTCTGATGTTCAAATGCTCACAATGAAAATTTAATAATTGGCTCTCCTGAGCCAGGACAATTTATATAGCCAATACAATATCCCTGATTATATAGATACGGTTTCCCCAGTAGTATGTAAGATCCTTGAAGGTAGGTATCCTAAGAGGAAGCTAGGTGCGACACTGGATAGAAAGCTAGACTTGAAATCAAGAAGACTTAAGTTCGAATTCTGCCTCAGATATTTACCAACTGAGTGACCCTGGGCAAGTTACATAGTCTCTCTAAGCCTCAGTTTTCTTCATCTGAAAAAGGGACATAATAGTAGCACTTACCACTCAGTATCGTTGTGAGGATAAAATGAGGTAATATGTGTAAAGTGCTTTGTACACCTTAAAGCCTTATATAAATGCTAGCTCTTGTTTTTGTATCTCCAGTGCCTATCACATGGCAGGTGCTTAATATCACAGAACTTCAGAGTTTAAAGGGACCCGAGTGGTTAATAATATTTCAGGTTTTGTAGAATACTTTACCTTTATAATCTCTCTTCACAACAACCCAGTCTGGTAGGTGGAATTTAAAGTAGAGAAATTGAGACTGAGAAATTAAGCGACTTGCCACATAGCAAATAAGTGCTTGAAGGTAGGATTTGAACTCCAGTCTTCTTGACTACAAGTTCAACCCTCTACTCATCTGCATATTTGTGTGTGTGTGTACACATACATATGTATGTATGTAAATATGTATGTGTGTATGTATATATACAAACACATATACACACATACGTATATAAGTATAGACAAAATGTATACAAGGAAATTTTGGTGAGGAGGGGAAATCAGGGAAGGCTTCCTGTAGGAGGTAAGAATTTGAGCTGAGCCTTGAAAGAAACTAAGGATTTCAAGAGGCAAAGGTGAAGAGGGAGTACATTCAAGGCATGGGTCAAAGGGAGTGCAAATATTATTTTTAAATATTTTGGCCTTTTAAATAGCGTTCATTGTTTTTGTTGATGAATACTAAATTCAGAACTTTAAACATTAGTGCTGTTTCAAAAGAGGCCTCTTAGAAGCATTTATCTAAATGCAAAGGAGTGACTGTCTATTAAAGAGAATTTCTGACATTATACATACTGGTTGGGGAGCTATTTGGAAGCTTTTCTGCATCCTTGAAGTCACACATGGCCCCAAATCTATGATCTTTTGCCACAACATATAATCGATCCCCTCCCCCCAAAAAAACCTCAGTGGAGCCTATGAGTTTAATTATTATAGTTGGTTTTCTAGTTGGTTTTATATATGTGTGTGTAATATACACATAAGTATATATATTTACATGCATATACATATGTGTATATCTAGTAATATATGGGAATATATTATTATGTGGCATATCTTCTATGGTAATATACAATCATATATATGATTATATAACTGTATGCTATATTAATAATTGCATATATTGTTCTTGTTGGTAATATATTATATAATAACTGTATGTTATATTAATATACAAGATTAATACAACATAGTTATATAATCATTCATAAAAACATTTTATATTAGTTAATTATGTAATAATTATACAATTATATTCATATAATTTTTTTATTTCTCTCTATATATGGATAGACCTCTCTCTCTCTCTCTCTCTCTCTCTCTCTCTCTCTCTGTCTCTAAGCTACCTCCTTTGCCTATGTTAAGAGCTAATCCTGGTCTCTACCATCTATAGGAGAAGACAAGAACACAGCGCACAGTAGGTGCTGGACATATGTTGTGAACTAACTTGCTGTTTGTGGTGCTGATTCAGTCAGTGGTTGGGTTCATATGAGCAGGCTTAGTTGGCATAGTAATTTCTGCTTAAGGGTTAGGTCTGACTGTCTGATTTTCTTACCAGGTCAAACCAACATCTCTAAATTCATAAAGTGCCATGAATTATACACAAAGAGATCAGCAAGAATCAGTGTGGGATGGCAAAGTAACTGGTTCCACTGACCTGACTGGAAGCTACACAATCGATGTTGATATACATGCTGGCATAGAAATCACATACAGCATCAGATCCAGCTCCAATTACCGTGAAGAAGGTGCAAGCTTCATCGATAGAACAGTCTGGAAACACCAGGGGAAAAAAGAAGAGGCTCACACCCATAATACTAATTTATGGTCACAAAACACATTGATTGGGGCAGCTAGGTGGTGCAGTAGATAAAGCACCAACCCTGGACTCAAGAGGACCTAAGTTCAAATCTGGCCTCAGACACATAACACTTGCTAGTTGTTTGACCCTGGGCAAGTCATTTAACCCCATTGCCTAACCAAAAAAAAAAAAAGAAAGAAAAAAAAAGAAAGAAAGAAAAAGGAAAAAAAGAAAGTACATTGATCTTATTTGATTTTCACTACCACCCTATGAGGCAGGTGGGGCAAGTATTATTTCTCCATTTTACAGATAAGGAAATGGAAACCAAATGACTGATTTGCCCACAACCTCACAAAGATGAACCTCTGCTGGCCAAGAGGGATGCCTTCTTTGTCTTGGATTTTGGCCTTTATATTCTCAATAGTGTCACTAGGCTCTACCTCCATGGTGATGGTCTTGCCTGTCAGGGTCTTCACAAAGATCTTTATACAACCCCTAAAATGCAGGACCATAGGGGGAGTGAATTCTTTCTGGATATTGCAGTCAGAAAGATAGTAATAGTAGTAGCAGTAGGAGGAGCAGTAGTAATAGTAGCAATAGTTGTAGTAGTAATAGTAACAGTAGCAGTATTAGTAGTAAACTACTAGTAGTAATAGTAGTGGTGGTAATACTACTAGTAGTGGTAGCAGTAGTGGTATTAATAGCAATAGTATAAGTTACATTAGTGGTGATATTACTATTAGTACTAACAGTAGTAGTAGTAGTAATATTAATAGTAATGGTAGCAATACTACTACTAGTAGCAATACTAGCAGCAGCAGTAGTAGTAGTAGTATTAATAGTGATAGTAGTAATAGTAATAGTATAAATAATGGTAGTAGTAATAGTACTAGCAGCAATGGGAGTAATAGTAGTAGTACTAGCAGTAGCAGCAGCAGCAGTAGTAGTAGCAGTAGTAGCAATAATAGCCCTCCAAATACTTAAAGGCAGCAATTACATCTTGCTTTGTCTTCTCTTTTCTGAGCTAAAGATTCCAAGTTTCTTCAAACGATCTTCATATGGCATGACCATAGGATCACAGGACTAACGATTGAGAGCTAGAAGGCACCTTAGAAGCCATGAAACCCAATCCCTTCAATTTATAGATAAGAAAACTGAGGTCCAGAGAGGTTATGGGATTTGCCCAGAGTTACACAACATCCTGTTTACCCTTTTATTTTGGCGACTCAGCTAATTTCTTGCTCCTTAAGTTGAATTATTAGCGTACTTCAACTGCCTTGTCATCATTTGGGAAGCATCAATATGAGATAATGGAAAGAACAGTGAACTGGTCATTAGGAAGTCTGGGTTGTAGCCTTCTATCTGCTACTAAAATACTTGTGACCATGAGTAAGTTATTCATTATTTATAAAATGACAGTTGTACCACATGATCTTTAAAGGCTCCCACAACTAAACAAACTTTGTCCTATAATCTATACTTTTCATCCTTTCCAACTCTGACATTCTATGTTCTATGAGGAGTCTATGCAATTCTGATTTCAACAAAAGACAGTGGTAGTATATCTGGTATTTTATTGCTATCAGCTTGTAGGTTTGTTCTACTTTAATTTTTGAAGACCATAGATTGTAATCAGAGATGAAATGTCTATAAATTCAATCAAGGAATACATTAATTTATAGTTGTCTGCTAGCTCAAAACAAAATGATAGCCAATTTCATCTTACAAATGGCCAACTTTTTATAGTTTTTAGGTGATTTTAATGAAATTTGGCATGTATATGTAGATGTTTGATCCCACATATTGGGAACTCCAGGAGTTCAAGTGGACTTCCTGAATCTAGAAGGGATAGCAAACACAGTAAAGGCAAGATCCAACAAAATTTTGGACTGGAATACACTAGGCTAGACTAGGATGTTGGGCTGGATCTCGTAAGCTCCATGTCAACTACAGAATGGATAAAGATTCCACCTTTACCTGGATCTAAGTAACTTATAACAATGTTGAACAACATAGGGCAAAGTACAAATTTTCTAGGAAAGTCAACTAGGGACTTTCTTCCAGGTGGAACTCAAAGCATTAATGGCCCCTCTCTGAGTCCAGCCATTCAACCAGTTCTGAATCAGCCTCATTGTATACTATGTCAGGTTCACCTCTCTCTTCCTTGTCCCCATGTGTGGCCTGAGAGACTTTGTCAAATTACTTTCTAAATTCTAGATAAATTATGTCTACAGCATTCTGCTGATCTATCCATCTAGTAATCTTATCAAAAAGGAAATTAGGTTAGTTTAGCATTGATGTATTCTTAATGAAGTCATGTTGGCTCTTTGTGATCATCATTTTATTTTGTATATATTCAATAACTATCCCTTTTATAATGCAATCAAGAAATTTTTCTAAGAATCCAAATAGACCTCATGAGCCTACTATTTGCAGATTCCATTCTCTTTCCTTTTTTTAAGTGGTGACAACATTCACCCTTCTCTAAGCCTGAAGTGTCTCTCCCTTTCTCCAGTCTTTCAAAGATCACCAGAAGTGGTTTAAAAATCATATCTGCCAATTCTCTCAGTACACTGGGATATAGTTCATCTGCATGATGCTATGTATTCATCTATTATTTCCATGTTTATCCTGAGTAACACATCCCAATTAGCCATTTTTGTGCCATCATTTCCAATCCAAAGATCTTTTCTCCTTGGGCAGAGGTAGTGAGTAGCAAAACCACATTTCAAACCTGTGTCCTCTGAGCTCACATCTAGGTCTATTTCCAATATATCACAGCTTTCTGATAAATTCTGTTGAGCAGGAGTTCTTATTCTTTAATTTTTTTGCCATGGACTCTTTTTTAGGCAATTGGGATTAAATGACTTGCCCAGGGTCACACAGCTAGTAAGTGTCAAGTGTTTGGTCTGAGGCCAGATTTGAATTCAGTTCCTCCTAACTTCAGGTCTGGTGCTCTATCCACTGTGCCACCTAGCCGCCCCATGCCATGGACTCTTTTGGCAATATGGTAAAGCCTATGGACCTCTTCACCCCTCCAAAAATGTTTTTAAATTATTGAAGGAAGAGCTAAACTTCAGTTAGAGGTTAGTGAAAATAAAGATGTATTTTTTCTCATTTAATTTCATGGCACTCCTCAAATTATCAGTGGACTCTGGGAGTCTGTGAGCCCCAGGTTAAAAATCCCTGCTTTAAAGTTATATTTCTTATCTCTCTAACCACACTTTGGAATGAGCATCAGGAGAACCATAGGCTTCTATGGTAGCAGGGGCTGAGGCCAGATGACGTATACATTCTTCAAAGTACAAAAACAGTAACTGGGTCTTTGATTTTTTTTTTTTAGTGTGGAAAGTACAAGATAATCCCCATGCTCTGCCCCGCCCCCAACTCCTTTCGAGGACAACATTTTTTTTACCTGAGAGGCACTGCATCAGTGGAAATTCTCCTTTCACGGTTTTAGATTGAACCACCATAGTATCATTGGCATTGAAGATAACTTTATATTCTGGGACTCGCTCAAATTTCCGGAGCACTAAAAGTAAAATAGACTATTGAAATTTTCATGTGAAGGGGGTAAATGTTCTATAAAGGGGTTAATTTGGGCATTAGGTCAGGAAGGAGTTAATTACATCAATCATCCTTCCACCTCAGACCCCTGTATCAGGGGTGTGGATACTTTTATGCAAGTACATCCAATTTTGTGTGTTTCTAGGCATCTAGGACACCAGTGCCACTAGCCACACATGAATAAAAGAGGCAAGAAGGTGATATTGAAAGAACCCTGCACTTAGAGTCAAAAGACCTGGGTTGATATCCAGGCTCTGTCACTTATCAGAGTCAAGTCCTTAAAGAAACCACTTTACTAGTCAGAGTTGTCCAAAGGAATGGGTTGCCTCCAAGAGTTATAAGTTCATCACTGGAGCTTTTCTTTTCAGAAAAGATTGGAAGATTTCTTGCTGCAAAAGTTGCGGATGGAATTAGTGCTCAGGTGGACCCAAATCCATCTAAGATTCTTTGTTCCCAGAATTTCCTGGGGCACAATTTCCTTAATTACAAAATAGGAATAATAATCCTGGCCCTGGGTGCTTTACAGGGTTGTTATTATGACCAAAAAGAATATGAATGATAACTGCCATTTATGGAGTTGTCTTAAGTTTACTAAGCATTTCCCTCACAACAATCCTGGGAGCCTATGCACGCAAACTCTCTCTTTCTCACTCTCTCTCTGTCTCTCATTCCCTTCATACTATTTATTTTTTTTTTTTTTTTAGGCAACTGAGTTTAAGTGACTTGCCCAGGGTCACACAGCTAGTAAGTATCAAGTGTTAGGTCTAAGGTCACATTTGAACTCAGGTCCTCCTGACTTCAAGGCCAGTGCTGTATCTACTGAGCCACCTAGCTGCCCCATACTATTTCATATTTCAAGGATCTGTGATTGCATCATTGTGAGATCAGTGTGATTATTTCCTCCATTGATGTTGCTTATCTTAGTAGATAGTCTTTGGAGAGCTGCCTTTACCAAAAAATTCATCAACTTATACCCAACCTGATTATGAGACTCACAGAATTTGGGAAGGCTAATACTTAGACAATGGACATACAGCCTTTATCAGCCTTTGATATCAACCATTGAAGCCTTTATCAGCTTGGTTGGAACTGCCTTGTGGTCCATACCTTAGCTTTTGAGAACCTAGGGTCATCTCCACACCACAACGATGCATTGGAAGAGGATCTTTAGCTCTAAATGAGCATGAGCTAATATTCCTATAGATAAGAGGTCCTGAAAAAAAACTCTATAAAGAAAATCATCAGATACTGTACAGTCTGCTGAATTAGTCTCCTGGCATGCAAATTCTGTCAGTTTAATCTTCCATCTGTTGAATTTCTGTAGCTTTAATTGTATTATGTGAATTTTGGGACAGAACCAGAAGGTTCTTCAGTGTCGACTCTCATTATGTTAGCACTAGAGAGCATCCTGAGGCACATGTGTCTATGTGTCTGGGAGTTCTTTGATTTAAGGGGACAAAGAGATTTTAGAATGGGTTAGAGGAAACCATGAGTCCAACTGAAGGAATACAAAACAGGATCTTCAAGGAGAAGGAGAATGAAATGGGACTCCCTGACTGCAGCAAAATGTCACCTCCTACATGAGGCTTATCTTAAGGTCCATCAACTGCTAGTGCCCTTCCCCACCCCACCTCAGAAATCACCTTATATTACTTAGTCTGTATTTTATATTTATTTTTTATGGCACCCCCTACTCCAACAAAGGAATGTAAGTGGCTTGAGGACAAGGACTATTTCATTTTTGTCTTTGTATTTCTGGCACCTGGTATAGTGCCTTAAAATGCTTTTGAATGAATGAATGAATAGGAAAGCTAATGATAAGAAATATAGGACCAGTATTTAAGTGCTTTGGGAGAGATTTAAATAAACAACAGCAGAAATTTTCCCATAAGGAAAGGTTCTTAAATACTAGACTAGGCTAAGGTGCAGTGAAATCTCATTCCTTGGAAAGTATGAGAAACAGAATGATAAACTACCCTCTCTCCGGAGGTAGATGACTCAGTGTTCAACACAGTACCTGGCAAATAGTAGGCACTTAATAACAACTGATTGATTGAGCAAGTCACTTTAACTCTCTTAATCTCAATTCCTTGATCTATGGAATGCAAAAATAAGATGTGCCCTGCATGCTTCAAAGGTTGTTGGGAGGGCAACATTCTATATATCTTAAAAGGTATAGAAATGGAGAGGTATAAGTAGTAGTTGCAATGGTGGCAAACAGCTCACATTTGTATATCACTTTATAGTTTATAAAAGGCAGCTAGGTGATATAATGGCTAGAGTGCCAGGCCTGGAGCCAGGAAGATTCATCTTCCTGAGTTCAAATCTGGTCTCGGACACCTATTAGCTGTGTGACCCTGGGCAAGTCATTTAACTTTGCCTCAGTTTCCTCATCTGTAAAATGAGCAGGAAAAGGAAATAGCAAATCACTCCAGTATCTTTGCCAAGAAAATCCCAGATGGGGTCACAAAAAGTCAGATATGACTGAAAAATGACTCCACAACAACAAAGCACGTTCAACATACACTGTCTTTTTTGACCCTTACAACTGGGTGAGCTAGACAAGTATTATCCTCCATTACATAGATGGGGAAATGGAGGTTCAAAGAAGTAGATGATTTGCCAAGGCCACATAATTAGTAAATGGGGGAGACAGGTCTTCTCATTCCCAGTCTAGTTTTCCTGCTACATATGCTGCCTCAAAAAATGAATCAGATAGTGATCACTTTTTAAAATTTGTTTATTTTACTAAAGATGATACATTTATGACTGTAACTCCACGCACATTGGGAAAGATACTCTAAACGGCAACATGAGAATGGGGGGGGGTTGCAAAAGTCCCTATCTGTCCCTAAGTGTACATGTTTCAGCATTCTATATTTTATGTTCTGATATTCAAAGATTTAGAGTCCTTTTCCAGTCCTTTCTAGTCTTCTAAATTTTATGTTGTAACATTCTACGCTCCTGTGTCCATTTTAGCTCAAAAATTCCATGTTCTAAGGCCCATTTTAGTTCTAAAAGCCTATGGTCTACTTTTAGAAATCTCTACCATCTCTGAGATACAGTACGGTGCAGTCCACCAGGGGCTGAATTGGAGTCAGAGGATCTGTGTTGAAATGTTATCTTTGCCACTTACTTGTATGACCTTGGGGAAGTCACTTACCAGTATGGGTGGGCCTCAGGAGTTAGACTAGAATTCAAGGATCATCAAACTACAACTCAAGAGCCAAATCCTGCCCAGCACCTGTTTTTGTACAGTCCATAAGATAAGATTTTTAAAAACTATTTTAAAACATAGCAAAACTTCATTTTAAAATGTAAAAACCATTCTTAGCTCACTAGGCTGTCCAAAAACAGACAATGGCTAGATTCAGCCCCTAGAAAGTAATTCGCTGATTCCGGGACCACAGACTACCTGATCTCAAAGGTCTCTTTCTGTTCTCAATCTATTATTCTGTAACATTTTTTATTCTATGAATTATGTGTTCAACAGAAACCAGAAAAGAGACAGATTTCTGAACAGAGGACCTAGGCTATGAAAGTGAAAATCCTCTGTACAGAGCTGAGAACAGAGTTTAGCCCAGGAGATTTGCATAAGAAGCCACAGGATAGAAGTTACGCATCAATCTTTAAAATGCTCATTTGCCTTCTCAAAACAAAACAAGTAATGGGAAATGTGTTTCTGGTTGTCAAAGCCTAGAGGCAGCAGGTGTTTTGGATAAAACTGTCATTTATGCTTGGAAAGAACATTGAGGCAAGCCAAGCAGCCTCCTTACAGAAATAGATGAAATGCAGAGCTTTATCCTTTAGGCTGTGGTATAGTAGAGAAAACACAGATCCAACAGTCAAGAGACATAGAAAGGGCACACTGGCCCTGGAGGCAGAGAACCTGGATTCACGTTTCACCTCTGATAATTACAACCTATGTGACCTTAGGTGAGCCTTTAGCCTATGGTTATCGCCCTACATCCTGGGGTTTAGCGGTACATGCCTCCACGACCTGGAAAATCCACATCAAATTGTTCAGCCCTGCCATCGTACTAGAGACGTCTGAATTTTTTTCTTTTTCTTTTATGGGTTGTTTGCAGTACCTTATTGTAAAATTTGGGTTAAATATTTGGTCATAGACTCTGTGTCATCTTTGGCTTCTGCAAAACTCCCCCCAGATTCCCATTTAATTTCTTATGCCAAGCTGCGATACATTGAAATTGCAATGGGGAAAGTCGTGATTTGGAAGAGATAACTGTGCTTGGATATCAGATCCCCACTTGTAAAATGAGGGCGTCTGAGCTTCTAGCTCTATCTAGCTCTATCTCTTGCCTTCTGACCTGTTTTAGTCCCATCTCCATCTACCACTCACTTGCTGTATGTACCCTAGATAAATTATCCATCTTCTCTAGGTCACAGTCTCCTCATTCATTAAATGAGGAAGTTGGACCAAAAGGTTTTTGATGTTCATTCCATCTCTAACATTTGATGATTTCCACCCCCTAGGACTGAAAGGAGGGGGCTAAGACTTCCTTTTAACCTATATTCGTTCTTCTTTCACATACACACAGTATAACTCTGCCTCAATATGCACCAGAGAGGTTGCTCTAAGAAGCCACGTGAGACTAGCTCATTTGGATTGTCTCCACTTCATGCTCTGGGTTTTAGTTACTATACTGTTCCAAGAAAGGAAATAGGTATTTTGTAATCAAGGACACACAGGTACACAGAGGATAATAATAATAGTAATAATGACCTAGAAACTATATGGTATTTTAAGGTTTGCAAAGAACTTTACATATAATAATAACTAGCATTTACACAGATTTTTAAGGATTGCAAAGCAATTATATTATCTCATTTAGTCCTCACAACAACCCAATGAGGGAGATGTTATTATTATTCTTATTTTACAAATGAGGAAATTGAGGCAGGCAGAGGGCAAGTGACTTGTTCAGGGTCACACAGCTAGTAAGTATAAGGCAAAATTTGAACTCAGGTCTTTCTGACTCCAAAGCTAGCATTCCACCTGCTGCACCACCTAGCTGCCTGTTAGCATGGCACCTAGTCAACAAATCAAGAAGAATTTAAGAGCTTGCTGTGTGTCAGGCACTATGTTAAGTGCTGAAAATATAAATACAAGCAAAAAGATTGTTCCTGCCCACAAGGAGCTTATATCCTAATGGGGGAAGGCAACCCACAAAAGGGAGATTAAAAGGGGGGAGGATACTTATTTTGTCTGAGAAAAGGTTAAGAGTGGCTTACTCAGAAGTAGCACACTGCGATACTTGTAGCACAATGGCACACCTTGGCTAATTTGTGAACTGAAGCTGCTTTTTCTCCCATGGCTCAGATGCTGCTGGAATGTCTGAGCCCAAGCAAGGTCTAAGCCATAGGATTACATGATTCTTCATCGTACATAACCATATGTCACCACTGATTAGTCAGACCATACTCTTGATGATAATAAGCTAGACCAAGAGTTAGTTAAACCATTGACACTGAATGAGAGGAAAGTTCACTCTGCTAGGGCCACCCATACACATTTCCTACCATCTATTTGGAATTTAGTAGGGCACTGTCCAAAAGCATTGGGTGGAGTGGCAGTCCTGTGACCAGAGATGACAAGTGGTTTCTTTTCACTGACTGCCAGTGAAGATACCTTTCCCTGGAGCTCCTTCTTCCATTCTTTCCTGAGAGCATGTGTGTAGGGGTTGGAAGGAGATGGTATAGCAAAAGATGAGTAGAATTATAAAGAAATGCTGCAGGTAAGAAAGGGACAACATTTTCATCTATATCCCAGACTGCCCAATCTGAGGTTTACCCTGCTTCTTTAATAGGTTTCACACCCAATAATTAAAATAATTTAATTTAATTATTGGGGTCCCTTTCTTCCCTACCTTTGCAACTAATTTAAGCTGGCCTCTGGGTATTCCAATATCCCCTCATCTAGGTTGAGATATAGGTCTAGGCATAGACCAAAGTATGTTAAATTCTTTCAAAGAGATAAAAGCTGGGTTTTTTTCCCCAGAATATTTTGCTACCAACTAAAGAGAAAAAAGTAGACAAGAGGCAGTGTGGTACAGTGGACAGAGCATTGGACTAGAAGTGAAGAGACAGGTTCTAATCCTAGTTATTCCACTAACAGTCATATGACCTTGAGTACTTCTCTCTGGGACTCAGTTTCCTCAGTTGTAAACTAAAGGGGTTGTCTGAGATCAGAACTTCTTAAACTTTTTTTGTATTATGGACTCTCCTTTGGCAGTCTGGTAAAGCCTATTGACTCCTTCCCAGAAACAGATTTTAAGTAATTTGGAATCAAAGCTCAATTTTAATTAAAGAGTAATGTAATTTTCCCCCAGCCAAGTTCACGGACTCCTTGAAATCCATCTATGGATCCTTTGGACCGTAGCTAAGAACACTTGGTCTAGATGATCTCTAAGGTCCTCTGAAGCTCTAAAATTTTGTGAATCCTAGGATCATAGATTTAGAGTTGGGAGGGACATTAGACACCATCCGCCTTATTTCACAGATGAGGAAAATGATGACCAGAAAGGTGAAGTGATTTGCCCAAAGTCATACATCTAGTTAGTTCCTCTGGCTCTCTGAGTTTCCCTAGCAATAAGGAAATACTAATGGCATATGCTGAGGGATCTTAAGGGAATCTTCCAGAGTTACCGAGGTTATCAATGTCACTAGGCAAGGAAACAATTCAGACAGGAAGAATGTCAACAGTGGCAGCCCAACCCCATACCACACTCTCTGAGGGTTGCCTTAGTCTCTAATGGGCTCCCTTTCCAAGCCTGCCACCACAGGTGAAGCAACCTTTTGGGGACAGCAGGACTTCCTGGGGTTCAGTGATGGAAGCATAGCGCCAGGCTCCCCATACTCCCAGGTATTTCCTCACAGAAACTACCACATAAGAGAACTGGATCTGGGGCCAGAGGATCAAATCAGAATGATCCAATTAATGGTGAAGCAGGAAGTGAGGACTAAGGGGTAATAGTAAGTAGGAAGTAAGTTGGTTGCTGGGTGATCAAAAGATTTAGATATCCCCAAATATAAGATAATATAAGACAAAGTAAGAGGCACTCTCCCTAATAATAATAACTCATATTTCTCAACTTAAATTTTGCAAAGATACTTTCCTTATAACAAATACCCTTATGAGGTAGATAATGCCAAACAAAATTGTCCTCATTTTTTGGGTGGGGAAGCTCAACTTCCCAGAGTCCCAAAGCTAATAAGTATAGGAGGCAGGTATTTGAAACCATGTCACTCCTGATTACAAGTGCAGACCTCTTTTCCAGCTGGTAAAGTAATAGCTTACATTTATAAAACACTTGACAGTTTACAAAGTGCTTTTTTTTATAACCATGAGTTTGAGGTAGGCAGTATAATCATCATTAGGCCCATTTTATAGATGAGGTAGCCAAGACTTAGCCAAAGGAAATGACTTGCCCATAACCATCGAGCTGTAAGTTTCAGAGCCAGGACAGGAATAGGTGTCTTATGACCCTAAGCCCATTAGTCTTTCTCCTAAACTTTGAAATATTGGAAAATAGTAGCCAGGATGACCCAAGGTAGGATTTGAATAGGATTTATGTTTTTTGAAAACTCAGAGTAAGACTGTAAGAGAGGAAGGGCATGACTTATGAGGCAGCAGTGTGTATTGATAGATAGTTAGCAGATGTAATATGTCATACACATAGACACATCTCATTGCAAACAGTTCTGTTAAGTAAGAGGCAGTTTATCCATCTGTCCTTCCATCCATTCAGCATTCAGTGCTGTGTCTGGCACATAGCTGGCAATTAATAAATGCTTGTTTCCTTCCTTCAACAACCATAGATTAAGCAACTATGAATATCTAGTGGAATCACTGAGTTATGTGACTGTTGGGCAAGTATCTTAACCTCTATGTTTTAGTGTCTTCATCTGTAAAATGGGGACATCTATCTCCCAGGGTAAAGCTCAAATGAGATATTCTACTGGGCTCCAATGCCCCATCATAATCTCATCAATGTGGCTATCACCTACAGTGGTGAAAATCACAACAAAACTATGTCTGCCCACCTTGTGTGACTCATTTATCGCCTCTCATAAATTTACTACCAGGTAGGTAGGGGCCTCCCTTGCATTCTCTTGACGTTGAATCATTGGAGCACAGGGGATGTCCATTGGCTGCCTCTCATTTTAGCTATATATGACTGGCCTCTAATTTCTCTTTGGTGACCTATAAACAAAGGAAAAGTACTATACTGC
Organism: Vombatus ursinus; assembly: GCF_900497805.2. Taxonomy (NCBI): domain Eukaryota; kingdom Metazoa; phylum Chordata; class Mammalia; order Diprotodontia; family Vombatidae; genus Vombatus; species Vombatus ursinus. The sequence goes on along the minus strand of NW_020954751.1, from coordinate 11,523,288 downwards.
AAGGGTTCTATAGGATGTGAAGTTACTTTGAAAAATAATAATAATAGTTTACATTTGTATAGCACTTGCTAGTTAAAAACTACTCATGTGGAAATGTTTTAATCCATATTCAATTGCTTGCTATCTTGGGGGAGGGGAGGGAAGTGAGAGAGGGAGAAAAATTTGGAACTCAAAGTCCAATAAAAAATGAATGTTGAAAATTGTCTTTACATTTAATTGGAAAAAAATAGTATTTAAAAAAAATTACTCACATACTCACTTGATCTTCATAGAAACCAGGTAGATATTTTAATTCCCATTTTATAGAAAAAGAGATTGAAGTAAAGTGACCTACCCAGAGACATCTAGGTGGTAGAGTGGACAGAATGCTGGGCCTAGAGTCAGGAAGATTCATCTTCCTGAGTTCAAATCTGGTCTCAGACACTTATTAGCTGTGTGACCCTGGGCAAGGCACTTTACCTTGTTTGTCTCAGTTTCCTCATCTGTAAAATGACTTGGAGAAGGAAATGCCAAGCCACTCCAGTATCTTTGCCAAGAAAACCTCAAATAGGGTCACAAAGAGGGGGACACGACTGAAAATGACTGAACAACAACAAACGACCTACCCAAGGCCACAGTTAGTGAACTTCAGAGCTGGAATCTAAAGCAGAACTTCTGATTTCAAGTCCAAGGTTTTTTTTTTTTTTTGATTGATCTGTTTTGTGGGAAAGGATAAGCTGGCTGGAGGAAATAATCAAAAGTGGACTTATATTTAAGGATCATTCCTCAGCTGTATGACCTAAATAGCTCACATTTAATGACCCAAATAGCCCCAAAGCATCTTTTATGTCTTTCCCATTATGAGTTTTCTTCCTAGTCCCTCGGTTGGTTTCCCATCTAGCACGTACTTAGGCACTGGGAATTGGTCAAAGGACCATCTGTTGGTGTCCAAGTCAACATCTTTCCAAGGCTGTCCACACAGAAGTATCTCCCATCACTCAGGTCTTTCTGGCTAGGAATGTATGAACCATCATCATCACACTTCAGTCCCAGTTCATTCCTCTGACAGTCGGTGACACCTGCAAGAGAACATCAGTCAGCCAACAAGCATTTGTTAAGTGTTTACTATGAGCCCAGCACTGGGCTAAGCACTGAAGATAAAAAGAAAGGCAAAAATAAGTGAATCAGGTTTATTCTGGGTCTCCCAAGCATTGAGAGGCTGCTAGGCAATTTTGCAGGTACCTGGGATGTATTCCATGAAATGACTTAGAGGATAAAGTCAGAACCTTGTGGTAGATCCACATTAAATCAGCCGGGATAGGAGGCTGTAAAGAGCAGGGTGACACCTGGCTCTTACAAAGTAAAATTCAATCAATTACTAAACATTTGTCAAGTGTACCAAAGCACTGGGGATTTGAAAAGAGATGAAAGACAGTCCTTGCTCTCACATTGCTAAGAAGTTAATGGGGGAGACAACATACAAACAAATATATGCAAAACAAACTATGTACAGGATAAATAGGTAATAATTAACAGCGGGAGGGCACTGGAATTAAAAAGGGCTGGGGAAAACTTCTTGTAGAAGGTAGGATTTTAGTTGGAACTCAAAGGAAGTCAGGGAGGTCAGCGATCAGAGGGGAGGAGGGAGACAGTTCCAGGCATGGGGGACAGCCAGAGAAAATGGAGGGAGCCGAGAAATGGAGTATCTTGTTTGTGGAACAAGCCAGGAAGCCAGTGTCAAGAGATTGAAGAGTAAGAAGACTGGAAAAGTAGGAGAAAGCTAGGTTATGAAGGTCATTGAATGCCAAACAGAGCATTTTCTCTTGCCTATAAGAGCAAATGCAAGAGGTAGCCCAGTTGGCCATTAAGAACCTAAGGAATGGGGATGGGGGTGGGGTGGGGAGGGTAACCTGCCTAAAAAGGTCAAGAAAAGTGGTCTGTAATCTACCTCAGCCTGGCTATGTGTGTGTGTCTATGCTGACCTGTCCTTGTTCTCCTCCAGTTCCCCCTTTGCTCATTGGTTCACCTCTTCGGGTTATTCAATTCAATTAGAGGCAGCTAAGGATATAGTGGATACAGCATGGGCCTGAAGTCAGGAATGTCCTAGCTGTGTGACCCTGGGCAAGTCATTTATTCTGTTTGCCTCAGTTTCCTCATCTGTAAAATAAGGGTAATAATAACACCTACCTCCCAAAGTTGTGGTAAGGATCAAATGAGGTATTTATGAAGTACTTGGTATAGTGCTTAGCACATAGTAGGCACTATAAAAATGTTAGCTGTTACTTATTATTCACCAAACATGTATTTTCCCATGTGCACTCAGCTTTACAGATACAAAGACAAACAACGGACATAATCTCTGTTTTCAAGGAGTTTATAATCTACTAGGAAGGATATGACCTGAATACAAATGAGTATTAACAGATAGGATGCCATGGGGTGGGACGGGGGGAGAGAGGGAAGAACTCTGTAAAAAGTGCTCTAGTAGGACATTAAAAGGGACCTAAGAGGCCATTAAGTCCATGTCCACATTTTACCAATGCGAAAACGGAGGCACTAAAAATTTGTGACTTTCCAGAGTCATACAACTAGTAAGTATTTGAGGCAGAATTTGAACCCAGGTCTTACTAACTCCAAATTCAATACCCCATCCCTAGTCATTAGATTTTGAGTTCCTTAAGGATAGGGACTTCTTGTCTTTCTTTGTATGCCCCACAATTAGCACAGTACCTGACACGTAGCAGGTACTTAATAAATGAACATTGCCTATTCACTAATATTTGAGGAGAAAGAGATCACTTTCTGGCTTTCTGACCCACTGCTCCAAGCACCTGCTCAGCTCTCCAGCTTCCATAGAGGGTGTCACTGATGCTCTCTCACCTACCCTGCCTGGTTCTAACACTTGGGCTCCTCCTCTGTCCCACCCTTTTGCTCTGGCTCAGTTCCCTGGTACCAGCTCTCTCTCTGGCAGAGTATGTATTACATACATTGCAAGTGGGAGCAGTTTGCTAGGCTGGGAACAGGGAGCTGCTGCCTTCTCCCAGCACTAGCAACACATTCAGCTCTGAGCTCTGGGGTGTAGCCTATCTGTCCTGGAGACATACTTAGGGCTAGGAGGAAAACTTTTAATTTTATATTCCACATATTTTATATTTTGTTGTACTTTATGTTTTTCTAGGCTTAGCCATTTATGCACTATGACTTGTTTCCTCTCATGATAAAAGCATAGCGTGTGTATATATATGGCTATATATATATACACACGTATATGTATACACACATATACAAAGCATTTCAATATATGTGCATATATACTTATGTATGCATACACACCTATTTATATAGAGATATAATAATTATATATAATATGTATGTTAGTGCTAGGAGGTACTTTAAAAATTTAATCCAAATCTTTCATATTAGACATAACGAAAACAAGACATGAAGAAGACAGCTGACTTGTCCAAGCTAGCCACCAAATAGCTAAAAAAATGGTATAACCAAATCTCAAACCCAGATCTAATGATTCAAAGTTCTGAGCTCTTTCCACTATAAAGCAATTATGAGCAAGAATTTTCATACATCTCTACTACATAGAAATGCCAGGAATTGACCTGGGGCAGCTAAGTGGTGCTGTGGATAGAGTGCTGAGCCTGGAGGCAGAAAGACCCATCTTCCTGAGTTCAAATCCAGACTCAGATACTTCCTAGCTGCGTGACTCTGGGCAAGTCACTTAACCCAGTGCCTCAATTTCCTCATCTATAAAATGTCTTCCTGACTCCAAGCCCATCACTCTATCCACTGTGCCCACCTAACTGCCACCTTCTACAATAAGAAATAGGATCTGGTTATCATGACAGCAGGTCTATAAAGACTTCAATGATGGCATTTTGAATTACTTTGCCTCAATTTCAGACACACCTGGTGCATAGAAATATTAGGGACATTTCACATCAAATTACTTAAAGAGATGACAAAAAAAATAACCCAGTAACTTGGCCTAATGCATTTAGCCAAGAAAAATACTTGATGTAAGCTTTTATGCAAACCTTTTTCAAAGGTGTTACTGGAAAGTTCAGGGGACAAGAGAAGGGTGATGAGTTCAATACAATTACAAAGTATAGGCAGGAAATCTCATACTACTTTTCACAGTCTATATCCCAGACAAACTGGAGCAGCTGTATCCCACCTTCTGATTCTAAGCTCTCCCCTGGCTACCTTTTCTAAGACTACCCCAAGTGCCTGGAATGGACTCTACCTCCAGGCTACCATCTCCATTTACTGAAATCTTCCTTTGCATCATAGTTCAACTGTGGCGCCACTTCCCTCATGAAGCCTTCTCGAATTTTCGCCTCTCCTCACAAACGCCCACGAAAATGATCTCTCCCTCCTGAAATAGTTTGAGTGCTTTGCCTAGCTTGTCTGTATTCCATCACAGATGGAACATCACCTTGACACATCATGTCCCCATTTCACTGTAAGCTCCTTGAGGATAGGAACTATTGATCAATCAATTAATCAGTCAGTAATCAATAAGTTTTTAAGTGCCTATCATGGTCCAGGCACTGTGCTAGGTACTGGGGATACAAAGACATAAATCAAACTATCTCTGCCACAAACAGATTATATTATATTGAGAGGGACAATCAGGTAAGGCATATTTTGCATATACAGGTATCTACAAAATACCTGTATATACATCCAGGTGTATACAAAATAGATGGACAGTTAGGTGGTGCAACAGATAGAACACCAGGCTTAGAGTCAGGAAAGCCTGAGTTCAAATCCAGCCTCAGACACTTATTAGCTATAAATCATTTAGCCCTGTTTGCCTCAGTTTCCTCATCTGTAAAATGAGGAAGGAAATGGCAAATCACTCCAGTATCTTTGCCAAGGAAACCCAAAACAGGGTGACAAAGAGTTGGATACAACCTAAAACAATTCAACAACAACAACACAAAATAAATACAAGTGGATGGGGAAGGCACTAAGAGCTAGGGACATCAGGAAAAACCTCCTATTGTAGGTAGAGCTTGGGCCCAGTTTTTAAGGAACCTAGAGATTCTAAGAGGGAGAGGCAAGGTAGGAGTATATTCAAAGTATTGAAAATCACTTTTGCAAAAAAGGCACAGAGATGTTAGGTGAAGTATCATGGATGAGAAATGGTAAAAAGTTGAGTTCAACTAGCCTACGGAGTATATATATAATAAGGCTAGAAAGATAGGCTGGGGCCAGGTCATAAAGAGATTTGAATGTCAAACAAAAGAGTTTGTATATGATCCAAGAGGCTACAGTTAGCCACCAGAGTGTATAGAGTGGAAGAATGATATGGTCATATCTAGGAAAATCACCTTGGGAGTTCTGTGGAGCATGGATTAGAGTGGGGAGAGATTTGAAGCAGGGAGATCAACCAGAAGACTATTGCAATAATCCCTGCATGAAATGATAGTATTATTAGGGAGAGTTCTTTTTTGAATCAGGCCCTGAGGCATTCACTCACAGTGACTTTGGCTGAAAGCTCCAGTTGAAATGGTAGATCTGCCTGTGGGACAGCGGACACAAGCCAAGCTGCCTGGCTGCTCTTGGTAGAATCCAATAGAACAGGGAACACATTTTTCACCCAGAAAGTAGCTACCTTCAGGGCAAACAACTACAAAGCAAGAGAAGAGAATGAGGATTATTATGAATTCCATCTAAGCTTTTTGGCTGCAGTTCCAAAGTACAGGGACAGATGAAACTCCCAAAGACTTAGAAGTCTTCAACAGGTTACCGACTCCATGCCCTTGATTACTACCAAAAGCATCTCTGATAAAGGTCAGAGATCTCTGGTTTTTATCTTCTTTTCTCTGTTTCCATTGTCATCCCACCTTCCCAGTTCAGCCCCTCATTACCAACCCATCTGGACACTTTAATAGATTCCTAACAGGTTTCCCTGCCTCCAATCTCTCCCTCCTTCAAACTTTCCTCCTCCAATCCATCATCTGATTATGTAATATCTGGACAGCAAGAGTCAGGATAGCTGGATTGTAGGGTGTGTAGAAAAGAGTACAATAAGTCTTTGAAGGGCGTTGAATGCCAGAGAACTGCCATATTTGATTCTGGAGATAATTAGGAAGTAACTGGAGTTACTGAGTAGGGTAATGACATGTCCAGACTTTCACTTTGACAAACTGAGTGAAGGATTGGATAGGGGGAGAGAGAGACTTGATTAGCAGACCAACCAGTAGGCTCTTACAATAGTCCACAGGTGAGACCCTCTGTTTCTTCACTTATTCAGTTCTTACCGATCCTTTAAAGTCTTACTCAAATGCTACTACCTCCTCCAAGAAGTCTTCCCTGATCCCTCCATTGGTAATGCCCTGTGCACTCAGATCTCACATAACAGCTGATTTTTCAACTCTCTAATGCACTTAGCACGTAATATGGTGCTTGGGTCTTACCTAACTAACCAAGTTGCCTTTCTTTGTGTCTCTAGTGCCCAGTATTAGTAATTGCTTAATAAATGCTTGCTAACTTGTAATAGATAATGAGGTATAAAGGATCCCTTCACTAAATGACATTGGACTGTCATGCTCTTTGAGATCTTATTTCTGAAAATGCTATTCTATTCATTACTTTTAAATATTTGTCGTTTGAGTTGTTTCATTCATGTACTACTCTTTGTGACCCCATTTGGGGTTTTCTTTGCAAAGATACTGGAGTAGTTTGCAATTTCCTTCTCTAGCTCATTTCACAGATGAGGAAACTGATTTGTCCAGGGTCAAACAGCTAATAAGTGTCTGAAACCAGATTTGAACTCAGGAAGATTAGTCTTCAAGCCTGGTGCTCTATCTATTGCACCACCTAGCTCATCCACTTTTAAATATACCTCCTTCTAATAGTTCCTCCACCTTTTTTTTCATGCTGCAGATTGGGAATGATCAAACTTGTTGGAATTTTGCTTAATATAAAGAATATAGTCTATGAGTAAAGACCCAAGGGACTCTCTTATGTGTAAAAGGCATCAACTTTAGAGCATAGACGTTGGGATTTCTATTTTGGCTACTCAGAGGCCTTTTTAGATTTCTTTCATATCTTCTAGATAATTGGGGCTACCAGAAAAATGCTCTAATGATGATGATGATAATGAAAATGGATGATGGCCAGAAATTCAATGCAACTTTCTACAGCTGATTTACTGGTATTACTTTAGCAAAGAATCAAGGCATAAGAGGCCAAGATTTGCCAACTGGATCTAAGGGCTAAGTTACCAGATACAGTATGACTTCAGACTTCACATTCTAAGTAAGCTTAAAACCAGAGCCACATCTGGGAAATGATATAATGTGCCTTCCAGCTTACTACTGACTATTCATTTCTTCCCTCAAAGGGCCAGTTTCATTACCCATATGAGTCAGGCTGAGAAATAGTAAGCCCAGAGCCAAACTCATCTCTGGAACTGCGATTAGCTTTCAAGTAAGCACTCTTAGAATTAATGACACCCCATCAGACTGAACTCCCTTGCCTTCTTCTCCCCCAGCTACAGGGAGGCAAAAGTAGAAAGAAAAACACAAACTCCACCAAACATGATCTCTATCATTGGTTCAGTATGAAAAACAAAGGCATGGTTATAATTAGAAAAACCAATAGATTTTAAGTTCTAAGAAGCTTGGGCTACTACTGTCTAATTTTCTCTTTCAAGGAATTTCTAATTTACCTGAAATTTCTCTCCTGTAACCAATCATTGTCCTTATCGAGGGAGAGCAACTTCTGGTACTAACTTTTTCTTGGAAGAGCAGACTCAGAAAAATAAATACATGATAAGTAAATAAGGTTAACACCCCCAATCTAGAGATGGATCTAGCAAGACTGGAAACATTCTGGAAACATAGGCGGGCTTCAGGAAAGGTACCATTAAAGAGAAACAGCATATCGGAACCTTTTCTCTTATCTCAGTAGTGAACCTGAAATTGTAACATTCATAATGCCTAAATTTCAGCAGAAGGTCAGTGATGGTTGATATCTACAGTAGGGAAAAATACTTGGATGTTTTCTGTTTACACTTCATTTGTCAGTTTAAGTAGAACTGTCCCCATGAGGGAGTAAAAAAGGCTGACATTTAGGCATCTCCTGCCCAGTAATAGAAGCTTCATGAGACTGAAAGAACTATGTAACATCCTCCTTCCTCCCCACCATGCCTTCCTCCAGCAGCTAGAAGCAATTGGGCATTGCTTCACTCCTCTGACAAACCCCAAGAAGGTATTATAAGAACACAGCAAAGAATATAAGCTCTGTTTGATATTTCATGCTGGCTCCTGTCTTAATATGCTGGGAAAGCTTCTAGAACATTAGTTTGAATGCCGATGTAGCAAATGAGCTCACCAGAGCTGAGCATCTGGAAAAGTCTAGTTCTGCTCCATTTGGGGACCAGTCTTTTTTCCATCCTTTCATGAGTGCTCATTTGGTTTGATTCTTGCAGGGGTCTGCATGTCACGTGTTGGGGGGACAGTAAAATTCTCTTGGGGATTCAATTAGGAGTATAGATCTGGACCTTGAAAAGGACCACAGAGTTCAATTTATTTATCATTTTACAGATGAGGAAACTGAGGTCCTCAGAGGTTAAGTGATTTGCCTAAGGTCACACAAGTGACACAGAGCCAGGATTCAAACTCAAGCCCTGTGAATCCAAATTCAGCATGCCAGCCTCAGCACCCTGTCCAGTTCAGTCCCTTCCTTGTGTATAGTTCAAAAGAAAAGGGGTGAGGGGTATGGCATGGTTTCTGAGCAGGTAAATATAGAAAAAGGGAAAGTCTGTGATTTGGATTGGCCTCATGCAAGCCTATCCCCAGGCTTGTGTATGAATCTTTCTCCTTTGTGCTCCTTCCTCTCCAGGCTGTACTCTGGACTTCCTCTCCTATGCCCCAGTTCTTCATCCTGGAAGCTTCGTCCAGCCTTGGAAGTAACCTCCAACTCTGCAGCCTCTCCCTCTCATTGGATGACTCCTCCCAGAACCTCCATTGAAAGGGGGGTTGTCCAGGCCAGCCACACGCATTCTTTTCCAGGACTTCCTCTATCATGCTCCCCCAATTGAGACCTTCGTCTTCCTGCTCTCCCAGCTTCCTTTTATGAGTTGTCCTCCACCAGAATGTAAGGTCCTTGAGGCCAAGAGACTATCCTTCTTCTTTCTAATTGTATTTGTATCTCCAGTGCTTAGCACAGTGCCTGGTACTTGGTAAGCAAGCATTTAATAAATGCTTATTGACTGACTGTCCACTGAAACTTCATCTGTATCTATAATTACAACAAACAACCTGTAGAAGATGAGTCACAAATTATCTTTTGAGTGGATTGCAGGCATCTGTATATAGATCTCTTATCTGAGCCTCTGTCCCTGCTACAAAATGCAAAAATTATGAAAGTCAAACATACATGCAGAAATTCCAACCCATTTTTATATGCTTGTGAACATTCATAGTGGTAGGAAAGGAAACACATATTATTAGAAAGAACCCATTAGTCTTGGAAATGAACATATAAACTGCTCTTTAAATAATTTGTTAAGTGTCCTACTACAGTAATCACTCATAATTCAGCCTTTGGCTTTGCCATCTCTTTGACATAGCTCCTCTATAATCCTTCATCATATCTCACTAGCTCCCCCCACCATCTCTGAGCTCGTCTCTACTACCAACATGGTAAGTTAGAAAGTTACCACCGGGTTTTCAGGATCCCAAGAGGAATTAGTATTGATCTCTTTTTTTCAGTGGGTTGATCCTCTGACAAAATTATCAAAAAAAAGTGTTGTTTCCCGTTGCTCTATTACTCTACTGATGGCACCACTAAATAACATTATTCATCCACCTTGCCTAGTTACCTGGGATTTCTCTCTAATCCATCCCTCTTCTAAACCTCTCCCTTTCTGCTAAGGGTACCATCATCCTTCCTATCATCTGAGTGCATAGTTTAGAGTCATACTGGACTCCTCACTCTCCCTCATCATACTTAGCCAATCAGTTGCCAAGTTTTGTTGACTCTTCATCTCTCACATCTGGCCCCCTTTTTTTGTTCACCATATTTTAGACACCACCAGCTAGAGGGTACAGTTAATAGAGCGTGGGCTGGAGTCAGGAAGATTCATCTCCCTAAATTCAAATCTGACCTCAAACACTTACTAGCTGTGTGACCCTGGGCAATTCACTTCACCCTGTTTGCCTCAGTTTCCTCATCTGTCAAATGAGCTGGAAAAGGAAATGGCGAACCACTCCAGAACACCTCAAGTGGAGTCATGGAAAGTTGAACACAACTGAATAGCAACATCTATCACTTCCCACCTGAACTATTGCAATAGCCTCTTAATTTCTCTACCGTCTCCCAACTCCTCCTCTGCAGAGCTGCCGAAGTATTATTCTTAAAGCACAGGCATGATCATTTAATTCCACTGCTCAATAAACTTTAGTGACTCTTTATTTCTTCTAGTCTCCAATATAGACTTTTCTATTTGGATTTTAAAGCCGTTAGAAATTTGGCTCCAACATTCCTTTACGATCTTATTAAACATCACTCCCTTTCACGTACTCTTTAATTTAGCCAAACTGGCTTTCTTACTGTTCCTCCCACAATTCACTTTATCTGCCATTTCCATGAATTTGCACAGCCCTCCCTCCCCATCTCCATTTCCTTCAAAATTCAACTCAGGGCCCATTTCTTACATGAGGTCTTTCTAGATCCCTCAAGTCTAATGACTCTCTGCTCCCCCAAAGTATCATGTGTTTGCATCATATTTGTTTTGTTTATCTATAGATGTGTACACATCCTCCTTCTCTCATAGAATGTAAGATCCTTGAAGACAAATGGAACAGTAGAAAGAGTGCTGGATGTGGAGTCAAGAAGAACCAAGTTCAAATTCAGCCTTATCTGGAAAATGAGGATGATAATAGCACCTGACGTCCAGGGTTGTTATGAGGGTAAAATGAGATGCTTGTAAAGCACTTTGCAGTTGGAGGTATCTATAATATAGAAGCAATATGGCCTGGTGGAGAGAGTTCTGGAGTTGGAGTCATGGTTCAGATCCTTCCTCTGCCAATTTATATGCTCCGGCAACCTCCTAGGATTTTAGCTGCCATGTCATAGACAGGTTATGAACCAAGTTAGTGGAGTCAAGTTCCTCAAGATAGAGTAAGCACAAATTTTTCCTGTGTTCTTATCACTTAAGGTGGCATTTCCCATAGACAACAGTGAGATGGAGTGTTAGATTGTTAGCTTTGGAATCAGGAAGGTGTGGGTTCTGACATATAGCAGTGGTAGGAACCTGAGCAAGTCACTGACCCTTTTAATGTCCCTAGCCACTCTCAGACCACAAGTTACAAAGCAGATTACAAAGCCAGTTTGCATTGGGAGAGGGATTTTCCTCATCGAGAGTTCCCTATACCGGTGAAAACACTAGTGTAGACTAAAATCAAAAAGCACTGCTCATGAGCTTAACTACTAAGTCACAAATTTGGGCTTGAAGGAGTAGCCCTATTTATTTTTTCTGTGGAGAACAGGACGCTGAACTTGAAGTCAGGAAGACCTGTGCTCAAATGCTGTGTGATCCTGAACAAATCACTTTATTTCTCTGGGCCTCAGTTTCCTCACTGGTTTCTAAGGTCCCTTCCAGCTCTAAAGTTATGATTGTACTCTTCTGATGCTAAAAGATAACTTGCAACCTGTGCTGGACAAAGGAGCTTCTCTGTTTGTGTATTCTTGCATTTGTGTATTCTTGCACAATGAGAATGAAAACACTGCTGGAGACTCAGATCACACTATCTTTGTGAGGAAAGTATTCTATGAATTCTAGAGTGCTTCTGCAGTCTACATCAGGGACCCCAGAATGCTAACTCAGAACAAAAGCAATAGGAAAACAACTCTGCTAAAAGCACAAATAACAAAGGAGGGGGAGGGCAGAAAACAAGCTTTGGTAAATCAGAAACAGTTCCTCTAGGGCTCTGGTTTTAATGGACTAGCCTGGTAATCTCATTGCATGCAGGTAATTCCGAAGGGAGCGGCCAATGGCTGGACCAGAGACAAGCAAGTAAACACAGGCATTAACAATGCTGTTGTAAACAAAGACTCCATTTCCCCTGTTTTATCCAGCTTCTCCTGCCAGGCATTCCAGTCTCAACCGCAACCTACAATCCCAGCTGATCCTCCTGTTCCCCAGGGTAATCATAAGGGGCTAACTGGCTGCCCCTCCTCCCCAGAGCAGCCTCCCCAGTGATCACCCCAGCAGATGAGACTGAGATGATGACACTTTTCCACAGGACGATGCATTTGCTTGTTTTTTCGCATCTGTATTCCAGATGTGAATTTTATGTTGGGAACACTCCCCGCCTGTCCCTACACACACACACACACACACACACACACACACACACACACACACACACACACACGTCAAATAGGCTTCCACACAAAATAGAAAGGACCAGATTTCACCAGCCTCTCTCTAGGCACTGATGAAAGGTTAAGGCTGCCATCTTTTGTCTTTCTAACTCCACTATTGTATAATTCTGGGGTATTCTTCACCACTGGTGTCCTTGGGCATGGATTTATTAATTCTCAATTAGTGAGAAAGCTACAGATGGGGGAAATGGGAATAAGAAATAAGGCCTATCTTGGGCCCATATCTATGATCCTTTATAAATGTCAGCTATTTTTGTTATTAAATAAAATGGAAGAGGAGGCAAAGTTGATCTTTGGGATCACCTATTCCTACTTCTCTGTACCTCTCTCCCCTTTTAATATGAATTTTCACCCTCTAAAGACCCTATACCTTCATTCAGTTCCCACTGTGGTCCCCTTTCTAGGCCTAGGCATTGTCAGTAAGTACTGAAGGGAGAATATGGTGTTACAGGGCATGGAGAGAGATGGAAGCACAAGTGACATCTTGTGCTATATAGAGGAAATTGCCCTGGGCCTTCTCTTAGTGCCTGAGCTGCAGGAAATCTCTGAACGATTACAACTAATTACAATGAGAGTATTTAAGGGAGAGAGGAAAGGGACTGACATCTTGGATTGAATCCTTATAACAGATTTAATAAAGTAAACAGTGAAAGTTCATAGAGTAGAGACCGGGCAAAAGCAATGCACCTGTGGTGTGTGCTATATTCAGGGCTGGGTCTTTGTCCCTTTAGGTTATCACTATGGTGAGGGGGTAAGGGGTGGGGGGATGTCTGTTCATCTGAGGTCCTGGCTCATGTTACTTCAAAGCTCACGCACAGGACTAGAATAAGCAGCAGTGGTCAGGTCCAGCCTAGAGCTATGTATTTGAATTCTAGCAGCCAGAGATACTCCTAAAACATCTGGTGCCAGGGCAAAAATGGTGGCAGAAAGGAGAACTTGGAGTCTGCTGGGGAGGCCACTGCTAGGGAATGCAGTTGGGACAGCCTGGCCAAGAACAGCCACATCTGAAGTATGAGAAGGCCTCTGTAAAAGCCCCCCCAAAGGCGCTTGCACATAGTGGCCATCGAGTAAGTGTTGGTTGAATTGAATTGGATTTTACACATGAGACAAAAACTGAGACCCAGAGGAAAGACTTGCTCATAGGTGGTAAATAGCAGTGCTGAGATTTGAACTCAGGTCTTCTGAATTCCAGCTCCAGTTCAAGGAAATACTAAGATCCCCTCCAACTCTAAGAGTCTGTGGTGAATTTATTCTCATACATAATGAACTTCAATGGCAGTTTCACTCTGATATGGAATTTGAAATTTCAAGGAGATTTTAGGAATTGACAGGAAACTAGGCCTGAGACTGGGTAACAATACTTTAGAGCAAGAATTACTAACCTGGAATTCATGGATAGAGTTCAGGTGGCTTATAAACTCAGATGGGAAAAAGTACGTCTTTATCTTCATGAATCTTTGGGTTTCTTTGTAATTCTGCGGGTTTTTTAATGTGTTTAAAAATATTATTGTGAGAAGGGGTCTATAGGTTTCACCAGACTGCCAAAAGGGTCCATGAGACCCAAAAAAAGGCTAAGAACCCTTTTTGAGGAGGGATCAAAAAGTCCTGTATTTCTCCATTCCTAATAAAATGTTTTGTTCCCCTGCATATTCAGTGAGCCGTATGGATACAGAGAGGGCTGATAAATCAAGATTTCATCTTAAGCCTCCCTGGGAAAAAATTTTCAGCTCCAGTCTGGGGAAAATGGTTTCCAAAGCTACTTATGAAGTGAGAGAAGCCAACAATCTCATTGAATTTTAATTAAAATTCATTTTCCCCCAAAGCCACAAAAGACTGTGCCTAAAACTTCCCAGATGGGGTCAGTGAGACTCCTTCCACATGTTGATCTAACCAAACTGCTGAGTGACTCAAAAAACCAAGCACATCACCCATATCAACAATAATGTCACCCACTCCCATGTCTATGGCACTTTAAGGTTTGCCCAATTCGGTCTTCAAAATGTCACTCTGAGGTAGACAGTGAGAATATTATTAATCCTGCTTTACAAGGGAAGAAACTGAGATGCACGGAGAGGCTAAGGGCATTGCTTGGGATAACACAGAGTATTCATGGGAAAAAACAAACAAACAAAACTCTGTATTTTCTGGCCTGGTCTTTCTTACAACATACTGCTTCTGCTTTTATGACTACCCTTTATTTTTCTGGAATCTGCCAGAAAGCTTTCATGGATAGAAACTTCCATCTCCCATGAAACAGTGAATATAAGCACTAACTTTGTAGTTAGAGGATGTAAGCTGAAAGCTCACCTCTGATAATTAATACTTGTGCCACCCTGGGTAAGTCACTTAAATTCTCTGTGCCTCAGTTTCCTCATGTGTAAAATGATGGGGTTGGACCAGATGGTCTCTGAGGTCCCTTCCAGGTCCATTAATCTATGACCCATGCAACTTTGATGGGTAATAGCTCCTTACCTATGACCTTATAGGAAGGAATCTAATCAGATCTCCTGAGTTAAACACCATTCCTCCCTACAAAATACCTAGTCCTCCTCAGCATCCCAAGTTACTATGATGCATGGAGTGGTGAGAGTTAATGTATTAATGCTCTAAGTCTGAAGAGTAGTCCCTCAAAGGAGTATGGTGAGCCTTCCTCCTCCTACCTTGGAACTAACCCAGGGATCTCCTCTGAGCTCTGGCTGTGCCCTTGTCCTCCCAGTGACTGTGACCAGGTCAGATGTATCCATCATCCTGACATATTACCCACTGGTGTTCCCAGGACATTTTCATTGCCATGGTCTTGTGCTCTAGATCCTACTAAGTGTCTCTGGGTCCCTGGGCTTCTGATTGGTGAAACTTCACCATATCTAAATGACATTCCTATTAGACAACCCAATCATCCTCTTCCACATCTAGCTCTAGAAACTATAATCAAACCAACACTATTCCTGGAATGGGTGTGCCAGTCAATTGTTCTATAACTTCATTCATTATCCCCATGACTTCTTAGACCAAAACACTCCTCCTTCACCTAGATATATTGTCTTCTTCTAATAGAATATAAGTTCCTTGTGAGCAGGGACTGTATTGATTTTTTTTACTTGTATCTCCAGTGCTTAGTACAGTATCTGTCACATAGTAAGCACTTCAATGCTTTTTCATTCATGCATTCATTATTCTTCTGCATGGGTCAGAATGAATGATCTCCAAGGTCCCTTCCAGAATCTATGATCTACAAAATTATATCATATAAGCAGCAACCTTTCTGTCCATCTTTAAGGTTGATCTTGGTTCTAGAGTTATGTCATTTTGTCTTTAGGATAGCTTTGTTTAATTCAAACAACATGACGATAGGGAGGACGAGATGGAGAAGGAAAGAGACAGCAAGAGGGAAGGAGAGGAAGGAACTGAAAAGGGAGAAGATAGGAAAGAGAGGGAGACAAATAGAAATATGGGGTAGGGGAGAAAGGAAGATAAAGGGAGAGAGAAAAATAAAGAGAGCTGGAAAAAAAAAGGAAATATCATTATTGGGAGTTGCTATCTGTGACTCCCTGGTCCCTAGATAAGAGGAGAGAATCAACCTACCACATCCAGGTGAATACAGAACTGTTTTGGCTGGTGGTGAGTTCTTTTGGAATCCTTTCTTGCATCCAAACTGCACACTTGGAGATATGTCAAAGTAATCCCCTTGGAGGAATTGTATAGTAGTGTCTGCTGGGAATGTCTTGGAATCTAAATGAAGCTGGAAACCACCACTCTGGATCAGCTTTACAAAGCGTCCAACAAGGTCATTTCCCACAAAGGCATTTTCTGTAAGAGACAATGATGTGAAAGACTCACTCTGTTTCCATCTGTTACAGAAGGAAAGACACTTAACACAGTTTAGGAGAACTTTAAACCTATCACAGTTACCATAACTATCCCCTCCCTTCCACCAGAGTAGACCAAGATGTATATGCCTGCCCTTAGACACATGTGAAGTCAGCCATGCAGACATACACCTGTTGGATCTCTTGGTAGGACAGAGGTTCCCATGTAGTTTTAGCCACTACGGGAAGAATAAAAGTCTGAGTATATTTTGGTTAGCTATATACATATAGCCACAGAATTTTAAAATATATATTGTAACACTGAGAAAGGACCTTACAACACAGGATGTTAAAAGGGAAGGAAGAAGGGAATAAGTGTTTTTTTATTAATTTATTTTTAGTTGTCAACATTCACTACCATAAGCTTTTGAGTTTCAAATTTTATCCACCTCCCTCCCCATCTCCCTCTCCAAGATGGTGTGCAATCTGATATAGGCTCTATATATGCATTCCTATTAAACATATTTTCACATTAGTCATGTTGTAAAGAAGAATTAGAACCAATAGGAGGAACCATAAGAAAGAAGAAACAAAACAAAACAGAAGAGGAAAAAAAAAGAGCAAATAGTATGCTTCAATCTGCATTCCAACTCCACAGTTCTTCCTCAGGATGTGGATAGCATTTTCCATTAAGAGACTTTTGGAGATGTCTTAAATCCTTGCATTGCTGAGAAGAGCTAAGTCTATTGAAGTAAGTCATTGCACAACATGGCTGTTACTGTGTACAATATTCTCCTGGTTCTGCTCACTTCACTCAGCATCAGTTCATACAAGTCTTTCCAGGTTTTTCTGAAGTCCACTTGCTCATCATTTCTTATAGCACAATAGGGGAATAAGCATTTATTACGCCCCATTTTAAAGTTGAGGAAACTGAGACAGATAGAAGTTAAGTGACTTGTCTGGGGTATAGCTAGGAAATGTCTGGGGCTGGATTTGAACTCAGATCTTCCTGGATCTAGGCCTAGCCCTCTATCTACTACATCCTATATATCTTCAAGCATTTGAAAGTCCATCATGTGGAAGAAAAAAATAGTCTTATTCCGCTTGGTCTCAAAGGGTAGAACAATGGAGAAAAGTTGTACAGAGCCAGATTTTGACTTGATAAAATGAAAATAATTACAGCTATCTAAAAGTGGAATGGGTAGTCTCAGGGTGAAGTAATTTTTTCCTCACTGGAAGTACTCAAGGACAGGTTGGGTGGTCACTTGTTGAAGGTGGCCAAGAAGGGAATCTTGGCCCAGCACACAGTATCTGAGTTGTGGCTCATCTGGACATGGCGACTGAACTTGAGCAAGGTGCTTGGTGCTATCTTCTCATCTCCTTCTTTATTCTGTGTTTTCACTCTTTTAGCCATTTTCGTCCTATTCTTTTCAAACTAAAGATCTGACTTCTCTCTCCATTGTTCATTATTACTTTCCAGCTGACCTAAGCAGCAGACTTATCCCTTCTTGGACATTCCTCTCTTCCATGTTATAGCTAAAAATCCAACTCCTGTGGTAGGTACTTAATAAATGCTGGTTGATTCATTAACTGATTTATCACCTCCTGGTTGGACTAGATGCCACTCAGTTTTTCTCCTTCTGTGATTGTGTTGGCCATCCTTAAGCTAGACCTTATTGTTCTTAAAGCTAAACAATTTAGTAAAGTTCACCAGCTGTCAGACTGGAAACATTCACTGGAAAAAACAGATAAGCACTATATCAACAGTGGGGTTGGCTCCCAGATAGAAAATATACATTCACGCTACTACAAGCCAATTTAAAACTGCCACATAACCAAAACCCACTGTTTTTGCCAGAAATATCTATGTAAATAAAGCCAGGGGTAAACAGTTTACTTTATCCTAACTTCAAATGCTTCTAAAATTACCCAGGAATGAGCCTGAAGGAGAAGGGAGGCCTACCCTGCATAGGAGAGTTAATGAGATGTCTCCCTACAAAAGTAACTGTCTTCTAGCTTTTGCCCATGCATTATCACAGAAGATTGATTCCATAGAGGACTTGGAAGGAAGGGGCCAGATTTCTTCTCCTGGGCTATGTTCTTATAACTCTATAATCTCAGTATTTATAGAAATGAGAGCAAAGTGAATTTGTTCCCATATTCCCACCATTCCTGCATCCCACCATTCACTGCACATCCACACCCCCATGCCCTCCACTACCAATGGGAAAGGCAGAGCCCCAAGAGAACATGGACTGCATTTTATTTATCTTCCCATCCCTAGAGCCTAGCATGGTGTTTCGTATGTATTAGATGCTTCTGTTTCTTGAATTAGAAGCCAGAATTCACTGCAGGAGATGGATTTTTAGCTATACCATGGAAAAGGGGAATGTCCAAGAAGGGATAAGTCTGCTGCTTGGATCAGCTGGAAAATAATAGAGAACAATGGAGAGAAAAGTCAGATCTTTAGTTTGAAAAGAATAGGACAAAAATTGCTAAAAGAGTGAAAACACAGAATAAAGAAGGGGACGAGAAGATAGCACCAAGCACCTTGCTCATGTGCAGTCGCCACGTCCAGATGAGCCACATCTCAGAATCTCAAAAGGAGCCAGCAGGTATTGAGTGGTGTATAAATGACTTGGGACAAGCAACGATTTTGATATGATTTCGTTCTGTGACAGCAATGGGCATACTCATGTGCTTCTACTGACACTAGGCTAACTCACAACATCCAGCCTTAGCCACAGGAAATCAAATCGAGGTTCTTTCCCCAACTTTAGTTGGTTCTCTGTCAGATGAGTGCTGGATTTCATGCGGCACACACATTTTGTTTTTCTCTTTAGTTGTATTTTTAATTTTGTGGTTTTAAATTCATCTTCCTAAGCTCAAATCTGGCCTCAGACACTTACTAACTGTATGAACCTGGGCAAGTCACTTAACCCTGTTTGCCCCAGTTTCCTCATCTATAAAATGAGTTGGAGAAGGAAATGGTAAACCACTCCATTATCTTTGCCAAGAAAACCCCATATAGGATGACAAAGAGTCGGACACATCTGAAAAGACTGAACAACAACAGACGTGGGAAAATGGGCCCTTAAGTCAAAGAGAAGCTCAATGTTCAGTGGAATAAAAGTGTTGTTGCATGATGAAGAATTATGGAATACGAGTGAAAATCTTTTGAACTTGATGCAAAATTGTATAAAACAAGTGATTGCAATGAAAAGAGGGCATTTTGCATGTTACATTTTTTCAAGATGTAAAAATTTTAAAGTGTATTATTATATTAGTTATTTTACTTTGTCCCAGGTAATTTGCATACCTCTTTTACTGCTAAGGTACTGCCAGTGATCTTTGAAAGATCATGGTGAATTGGAGAGGTATCACAGTACTGGAGAAAAGCTAATACTATCCTAATTTTCAGAGAAGGGTAAAGTCTGCAAGCTTTGATGTCTAGCAAAATGCCAAATGGCATTATGAAAGGGATGATTAGCAACACTTAGAAAAAGGAGGAATAATCACAAAGAATGAGGATCATTTCATCAAGAACAGATCATACCATGCCAACCTCATTTCCATTTTCTGGTAGGGTTATTAAATCTGTAGGTCAGGGAATTGCTTTCCATATACTTTTAACTAGACTTCAGAAAAGTTTCTAATGAAATATCTCCTGGTATTCGTATAATAATTTGATCGTCGGCTGTATTTAGAAGCCTAGTGTTCATAATGAGGGAGGTAATAGGGCCCTTATTCTCTGCCCTAGTCAGACTATATATGAAACACTTTTTTCAGTTCTGGGTACCACGTTTTAGGAAAGACATTGATAAGCTGGAGAACACTGATAGGAAGGAGGTCCAGATGGCATGAGGCCTTGAAACCATTTAACATGAATATTGATTGAAGGAAATTGGAATTTTTTTAGTCTTAAAAAGAAAAGAAATAGCAGAATCATGGCAGCTGTCTTCAAGCGTATGAAAGGCTATGATGTTGAGTTATTGTCCAACTCTTCATGACCCCATTTGAAGTTTTCTTTCTTATTGGGGGGGTGGGAAAAAATTGACTTAGGTGACTTGCCCAGGATCACACAGCTAGTAAGTCTCTGAGGACAAATTTGAATTCAGGTCCCCCTGACTCTAGGGCTGGTGCTCTATCCACTGCACCACCCAGCTGCCCCTTTTGTCTTAGCGACGATACTGGAGTAGTCTGCCATTTACTTCTCCAGCTCATTTAACAGATGAAGAAGCTGAGGCAAACAAAATTAAGTGACATGTCCAACGTCACACACCGGCACTCTATCTCCTGCACCACCTAGCTGCCCTATGATGTCGAAGAGGGCTAATATTTGTAGATGTGTTAACTGATTGGATTGTAGAGTGAGGGACAAAAAACAGAATTACAGATGATCCAAGATTATAAGCCCAGATGCCTGGGAGGATGCTAATACCATTAACAGATGTAGATTTTTGAAGGAAGGAAAAGCTTTAGGCTAGAAAAGGATATGTTCAGCTTCATGGTGAGTTTACCTCTATCTATAGTGAGCCTGACATTTTCCTAGAAGTCCATAAGCTTGTAAGTCCTCAACAAAGACCTTTCTACCTGTCTATCAAGAAAAACTGTCCTCATATATTGAGTGAAGTTCAACCTGCCATAGCATTTTATTAGTTGTTCGTTTGCTGATCAGGAAGAAGAGTCAATTAAACCCTGAGTAGTGCAGTTAAGCCATGATGAAGAATGTGGGCTTGGTGTTTTAAAATTTGGAGTGTTGCTAACAAACTAATACAATTTCTCTGCCTGACAGTAGCCCTATAAATCTGAGAAATGACCTAGTCTTGGATGGCTGAACCATCTAGAGCTCTTTACATTTTGCAAAGCCCTTTAAATACCTTCTTTGATATTCACAACAACCTTGTAATGAAAATTTTATTACTATCCCCCTTCTACAGCTAGTTAAGTAGTCTGAGACAGGATTCAAACCCAAGTGACCTGATTCCAGGTGGTCTATTCTGTACACTACCTCATGTTGGCTCGAGCACATAGGACAAAGAACCCATCCATCACCAAATTGACCGTGGATACACAGAAAAGACATTCACCAGGCTGCTTGGACAACCAACTCAGTCAATCATAAACACTTATAAGCACCTACTATGCACAAAATGTTAGTGCTAGGGTTACAAAGACAAAAAAGCAAGACAGGCCCTGCTCTGAAGCAGCTCATATTCTTTCGAGCAAGACAATATGTGCATATGCAGTTATATACACAATAGATACAAAGAAATTTTTTGGAGGCAATCAGGGTTAAGTGACATGCCCAGGGTAACACACCTAGTAAGAGTCTGAGGCCAAATTTGAACTCAGGTCCTCTTGACTCCAGGACCAGTGCTCTATCCACTGTGCCACCTAGCTGCCCCTGAGACAAAGGAATTTTGAGAAGGAGGGAATCAATTGCTGGGGAGATCAGGAACATTTTTCATGTACAAGATGATGTGTGAGCTGGGCTATGTAGGAAACCAAGTATTCTAAGGCCAAACCAATAAGTAACTTAAAAGGCAAAAAAAGTGAGAGGGTTTATGGCAGCGGAGTGGAGGAGAAGTGGGGTGAGATAGGGAATGTAGCAGGGGCAGATTCATCTGGATCTGGGATTTTATTAATGTAGGTAACTCCCAGTGTGAAACTCCCTCCACCAGCACTGGCAACTCCTCTTAAATGTAAAGTTTTGGTGAGTTACCCATGATCACACAGCTAGCACGTGTCCGATGCGAGGACTGAACACAAGTTCAGGATTTTTTTTTCCTGACTCTGGAGCCAGACCTCTATAAGAAGATACTGACTAAATAGTTTACAAAGTGTCAGGTTTTTAACATAAATTGTTAATATGCAACACAGACATCACACATATAAATACTTTAAATTCTCCATAGACTGAATATATCAGAGATTTCAAGTTCTTACAACAATATTTCAATTATAACACCTCTACTTATCTCACAGGGATATTTTCTCTGTTTTTGCAGATGAGGAAACTGAAGTTTCAAATTAGTAAAGTGACTGACTTAAAGTCATAGAATTAGTAAGTTATGGAACCAAGACCAGAGCCCAGGTCTTTAGATTTCCGAACCAATATTCTCTTCCTTCCTAACTCACAAAGTTGTTGGAAGAAAGGTGCTTTGCAAAATGTTAAAGTGTTTCATAACTGTGTTATTATTGTTATTGTTTCTACTACACACCGTGTTGTCTCTCCTGCAGCATGAGGGTAATATTTTAAATGATTCTGGGTAATGTTCACTGTGAAGGGGGTCATAAAGTAGATGAACTGAGGCAGGAGGAAAAGCATTAGACAGTCAGAATTTTCATTGGAAAATCATATCTATTTTAACAACTCCATGAAGGACACAAAAATAGCATTAAGTTATTAAGGGAAACTACCAATATTTTGAGCACATTGCCAATGTTTCAAGGTCATTATCAAAGAGGGAAACCACATCCTCCCACAAGATGTCCCCTGGTGACTCCAGCTTTGGCTTTCACGGGTCAGCTTTCATGAAGAATTTATTTTCTTATGAATAGGAGTACATTTAAAGTACTGTTTTTCTTAAGGATATGTCTAGTTATTTACTGTGCTTATTATAAATTGTCCAAGAGAAGGCCATGAATACAACATGGAAAGCAGTGTAGTATATTAGAAAAAAAAAGTATTGAATTGAGAATCTGGAGACCTGAATTTGTATCTCAACTCTGGCACAAGTTGTTACCAAGTCAAGCCAATTCATATCTGAAAGCTTCAGTTTTCTCACCCATAAAATGAGAAGGTTGAACGATTACTAGTTGATTTCTAAGGTCCTCTATCTCTAAAATTCTGTGTCCTGTGTTCTAACATTCTGTATTCAAAGGTCCCTTCTGGCTCTAACATCTTATCTTCTAAAGCTCCTTCCAGCTTTAACATTCCATGTTCTACGTTCTAATGTTCTATTTCATGAGGCCCCTTCCAAATCTAACATTCTGAATTTCATGTTTTTACATTCAGCTTCTAACATTCTACATTCTCTGGTCCCTTCCAGCTTTAACTTTCCATGTTCTATGTTCTAACATTCTATATTCTGAGGTCACTTCTAGCTCTCACATTCTATATTTTATGTTTTAACATGCCAGTTCTAATATTTTATTCTAAAATCCTATCCAGCTCCATAATGCTCTGGTCTGTGTCCTAATCTTTCATGTCTTAAAGCCCTGTCCAACTCTATAAATCTATGATTCTATGGTTTTTATGTGGGCTGAGGAAAACTTTAGCATATAAAATTCCTGAGGCAGGGATATAAAGTGAATTTATTTAATCTTTGTGCTCTCACAGTGGCCATAAAACAACTCAGAAAAGCTGAAATTTCAGAAAGCACTTTAAACCAACATAGTCATTCCAGTTAAATTTAGCCCTTGTTGCTGTGGTGTGAGATTTAGAGTCCTCAGCTTTATAATTACCAAATCATACATTGTGAGACTCAACCCTAAAGGGACATCATCTCTGGGCAATGAAATTTGAGATTAAGATACTCCATTTGCAGCCTGAGAAAGATTCTTCTCTGCACCATCTTTGCCTAAGGTTGGGCACTGTTTCAACAAATCATACTTAGTAATACAAATAATTAGAGGGATTAAGGTATAAGACAAAAGGCATCTAGATTTCAGGAAATCATTTGGCAAAATTTTTCACGCTACCCTTGTGACCCAGATGGAAAATGTGGTCAGCTTCCTAGTACAATAGTGTTGCAACCAGTTGTGACCTTTTGTAATCAATGAATAGGTGTCAATATGGAACTGATACTCTAGTGGAGTAGTGCAGGGCTTTACCAATTACTCAGATGAACTTTGAGATGGCATACACATACCAGGCAGGAGGGACAGCTAACACATGGGATAGCAGAATCAGGGTCCGAAAGATACAGTACAGTTACAGAGGATAAGAGAGATATGGCTAGACATATAGTTAATTTGAAAAAAAGTAACGTTAGTGGATCAGAAAGCTCAGCATAAGCCAGTACTATGATGTAACTGGGCAGATAGATGGCACAGTGGATAGAATGCCAGGCCTGGAGTCAGGAAGACTCCTCTTCCTAAGTTCAAATCTCGCCTCAGACACTTATTATCTGTGTGACTCTGGGCAAGTCACTTAACCCTATTTGCCTCAGTCTTCTCATCTGTCAAATGAGCTGGAGAAGGAAATGGTAAACCAATTCAGGATTTTTACCAGGCAAACCCAAATGGGGGCACAAAGAGAGGGACATGACTAAAACAACTGAACAACGATATGACATGACTGCTAAAAATATTAACTAAATGTTAGGCTACTCTAAATGAAGCATAGTGGTTTCAACTACAGCATGGCTAGAAGAATATGATCAAGATGAGAAGGAGGCTTAAAACCAGATCATACAAGGAGGAATGATTAGAGTTAATGAGGAGGTCTAGCATGGGAAAGAGAATTAAAGAGGAAACAATAGGTTTCTAATGGGCTATCATTAGGAAAAGAGATTAGATTTGTTCTGTTTATCTCCAGAGGAGAGAACTAGGGTCAATGAATGAAAATTATAAGGAAGTCAAATTCTGTTACTGTCACCAAAAACTTTCTAACAATTTGAAAAAATAGGATAAAATGCCTTAATAGCAAACTCTCCATCACTAGGAAGCAGCTGGTGGTGCAGTGGATAGGAAGCTGACTTGGAATCAGGAAGACCAGAGTTCAAATTCAGCTGCAGACACTTATTAGCTGTATGACCCCAGGGAAATCACTTAAACTCTGTTTGCCTCAGTTTACTAACCTCTAAAATGGGAATAATAATAGCACCTTCCTTGTAGGGTTATTGTGAGGATCAAATGAGATAGTATTTGTAAAGTGCTTAGCACAGTTCCTATATAACTAGAGTAGGTACTATATAAATAATTATTCCCTTCCCCATTCTACCGTAAATATCCCAGCAGAAAGAGAGGGATCTTTGTTGAAGATATTGTAGAGATAATTCCTGGGAGGCTAGAATAGTCTTTTAAATTTCTTTCCAATTGTAAAATTATAGGATTCTAACTTGAATTCAACTCATTCTAAATGCTCCTCTATGTGCTAAGTTCCCTTTCAGTAACATTTTATAATTTCTAGTTTCTTCCTGTCCTCCCCATACACATTCATTTTTTATTTGAGTTTTTTTTGGTTTTGAACCAGATGTGATTTTAATGATA
The DNA here is from genome assembly GCF_900497805.2 of Vombatus ursinus. Taxonomy (NCBI): domain Eukaryota; kingdom Metazoa; phylum Chordata; class Mammalia; order Diprotodontia; family Vombatidae; genus Vombatus; species Vombatus ursinus. The sequence continues at coordinate 11,497,864 of NW_020954751.1, read as the reverse complement.
TAGGAAGTCCTAGAAAGAAAACTCTTTCTATCACTGCAGGATGACATCTATAATTTTTATCTTAGAGTTCCTGGGGCACTGAGAGCTTAAGGGACAGGCCCATAGTCACACAGTCAGTATCTGTCAGAATCAGAACTTGAACTAATAATAATAATAATGATGATGATGGCTGGCATTTATATAGCACTTTAGGGTCTGCAAAGCACTTTACAAATAATATCCTTTTGAGCCTCACAACAACCCTGGGAGTTAGCTGCTTTTATTATCTCCATTTTACATTTGAGGAAACCGGGGCAGACAAAGGTTAAATGACTTGCCCAGGGGTACACAGCTACTAAGTGTCTAAGGTTGGATTTGAACTCAGGTGTTCTTGACTCATCCAGCACTTTAGCCACTGAGAGTATTCCTTCTCCTAAGGTCTATACTCTGTCCATTGTACCTTAAAACAAACAAAAAATCTAAACCTAGCTCATTTTGAAAGATATGGTGTCACTTAAACCCACTAGAGCACGAAGACAGCATACCGATATCATGGAAGTCAGGAAGAGAGGTTGCCGAGATGTCCTCTAGCTGGGACCTCCATGTAACATTCACTCCCAGGCGTTCCACAGTCAGGCACTCTACCTGCACCGTAGAATCATCGCAGACAGGAAAATAGGCAGTACTCCCAAAAGTGTTCACCTACACCAAGACAAAGACCTTCCAGTTAAGAGGGTGACTTCTGTCTTTTTCAGAACTGTAGTCATGACTACTGCAGTTTCAACTCATTTCATCTACTCCTATTAATATGTAAACATATGACTCTAAAAGATTCTATGATGATGCCAAATTATGTCCCATATGTGTAATGAGAAATGGGAAATATATCTCTCTAGATAATAGAAGAAGCTTGCAACTTCTTTGTTCTTTTCCACCGACCAACTATAAAATGGATTTATTTATGTGAGGTAGAAAGGACTTAGAGGCCATCTAATCCAAGCCCCTTGTTTTACAGGTGAGGAAACTGAAGCCCAAAGAGGGAGGTTAAGTGACTTGTCCAAAGTCACAAGATGGCAGGTGTTAGAGGTAGCATTTGAAACCAGACCATCTGACTCTAGAATCAGTGTTCTTTCCACTGTAATAATTTGCCTTAAGAGAGAAGACTAAATCAATAGTATGGAGTATAATGTAGCATAGTAGAAACCAGGTCTTCTGACTCCTATATCACATAATTTTAAAGACATTAGAAAGCCTCTTATCTTCATCCCCCAGTGACTATGAGGCATTTAGCAATAGGAAGCTAAGGCATGGGCACAAGAAAACTCATGTTTAGGGATCAGAAAATAATCCAATTTATCTGGATCATAAAATGAATGAAAGGAAGTTAATAGGAGATGAAACTAGAAAGGAAGTCTGGGGCCAGATCATGGAGAGCCTTGAATGTTAATCTTAAGAATTTATACTTTATTCTGTAGGCAATGGAGAACCATTGGAGATTTTCGAGCAATGATTTTTACCACCATTCTGCTCCACCATGACCACATAATCTATTCTCTTGTCATTAGCTTCTAAATCTCTACTGCTAAACTCACAGACTCCTGGGAATCTCCTTTCCACACAACGTGGGCAATTCTTAGCCAGTTGTTATCCACATACATGAAAAAACTGGAGAAAAGGGAATTAAAGTATTACAACTAGCATCTTAAGGAAATACGTGATGGGTCTAGGACAAAAACTATGCTTTTCAATATGTTCTTATACACATTAGTCAGAGCTCACGAAGTGTTTAGCATTTGATTCCTGATTATTCAGAGGTTTTTCTCAACAACTCAGTCAAGAGATTCATGTAAAATGTAGCATTCACAAGCACAAGCACATGGCATAGGCATTTTTAGGAGAGGCACCACCATGATTAACAGAAATCGCACTGGACCCAGCACCAAAAACCTTGCACTACAGTCATGTAACCATGGGAGAGTCATTGAATCATTGAGCTTCAAGTTCATCTTGTTTACCTGGGGCATCATAATACTATCTATTCCCCAGGGCTATTGTGAGGATCAAATAAGATAAGGAGCATAAAACAACCTGAAAACCTTGAAGAAATACATCAATACAAACTGGTAGTAGTAGTCATGGCAGTGATAGTAATATAATGAATGACTGATTATTAAATGGGCATTTACAATATCCCTCTACTAAACTGGAAGTTCCATGAGGACAGTGACCTATACTTTTTCTAAATTTTGCATTTACCCTAAAGGAAGGGTTCTCAACCTGGGATTCTAGACTCCCCCCAACCCCATATCAAGGAGTCCATGGATGGATTTCAGGAAGTCTGTAAATTTGGATGGGAAAAATTACATATTTTCACTTGCATTTCATTCGATTATTAATATGGGTGACAAAACATTATTCTGAAAAGTTCATAGATTTTTATCAGACTATCAGAGGAGTCTATGACAGAAAAGGCTAAAAAGGATAAGAATTCCTGTTTTAGTGCCTATAATGGGGTATGCATACAGTTGGCACTTAAAAAATGACTATTGTTAAATATTATCAATACATAGGTCATATGTATTGCCCCTGTGCTCCAAATTCTTCAATGACTATATTGAAGAAACCTTAGAGTCAGGAGACTTTAATTTGGATCCCACTTTGGACACTTACTAGTTATGTGATCATAGGCAAGTCATCGTAGTTTTCAGAGCCTCAGTTTCTTAGTGTGCAAAAAAATGGGGAGAATAATACTTGCAAGAGGCTTTTTGCAAGGAAAGCCTTTTGCAAATCTTGAAGAGCTATGTAAATATAGATAATAAGTAGTGATATTTTTTACTGAATAAAATCTAAACCCATTAAACCAGCATTTAAGAACCCAATCCACAATTGGGCTCCAATCTGTATGTCCAGTTGATTTCCCATTGTCCTCCCCTATATACTCTACAATCTGTTGTAGACTGTAGGACTGTTCATAGACCATACACATACTCTGCTTTCTTGCCTGTGTACCTCTGCTACATCATTCTTTACTCCTATATCCCCATATTAAAATTATGCTATTCTCACTGATATTCAAATTTCAGCTCAAATGTCACTCAGTTCATGAAGCCTTCCATTATCTGCTTAGCTACAGGCAAGGTCTCCCTCAACCAACCTCAAACAATTGACAAGTATTTATTAAGTGCTTATGGTGTGGCAGACCTTGTGCTAAGGACTAGGGAGAAAAAGGAGGAGGAGAAGGAGAAGGAGGAGGAAGAATAAGAGGAGGAAAATGAGGAGGAAGAAGAGGAAGAGGAGGAAGAAAAGGAAGAGGAAGAAGAGAAAAAGAAAGAAAACATTTCTTGTCCTTAGGGAGCTTACATTATATCTAGCTGTCTAGCTAAGTATCTGTCTGTCTATCCGTCTCTCTGTCCATCTATAGATAGATTTATCTATGTCAGTATGTATGGCCTAGAGTCAGGAAGACTCATCTTCCTGAGTTCAAATCTGGCCTCAGACATTTACTAGCTATGTGACCCTGGGCAAGTCACTTAACCCTATTTGCCTCAGTTTCTTCTTCTGTTAAATGAGCTGGAGAAGGAAATGGCAAACCACTCTAGTATGGTTGCCAAGAAAACCCCAAATGGGGTCACAAAGGGTTGGACATGACAGAAAGGACTAAACAACAACTACAACAAAATATAAAAACAGAGTAGATAGAAGGTAACCTAGAAGGAATGGGCAGCTAGGTGGCACAGTGGATAGAGCTCCACGCCAGGAGTCAGGCAGAACTAAGTTCAAATCTGACCTTAGACATTTACTAGTTGTGTGACCCTGAGTAAGTCATTTAACTCTGTTTGCCTCAGTTTCCTCTTCTATAAAATTAACTGGAGAAGGAAATGCAAACCACTCCAGTATCTCTGCCAAGAAAGCCCCAAACGAGGTCACGCAGAGTTGGATAAAACTGAAATGAGTGAACAATAAACCTTAGAAGGAGGGGCACTAACACTAGGAAAGAACTTCAAGAAGAAATGAGTCTTAAAAGAAGCTAGGGATTCCCAGTCAGAGTTTGGAAAGAATAGCATCCCAGTCATTGGGAATAGCTAGTGCAAAAGCATGGAGGTGGGAAATGGAGAATTATGCATGTGCAATATAGCAAGTAGGCCAGTATCGCTGGACCACAGGGTATGCAAAGGGGAAACAAGAATGTAGGAAGGCTGAAAAGCCATGACATGCTCAGGTTGTGAAGGGCTTAAATGCTAAACATAGAGGTCTATATTTGATCCTAGAGGTAACAGGGAACCATGCGAGTTTCTTGAATAGGGGGTGGTGATGGGGCCTGACCTGTGGTTTAGGAAAATCACTTTGACACCTGTGCAGAGAGCAGACTGGGGAGGGGAGGCATTTGAGGCAGAGAAATGATTTAGGAAATTATTGCAATTACCTTAGTATCATGTGAGGAGAGCTTGAACTTCATGAGGTTTAAAATTGGATCTGAGATTTCATTGGTGCAATGCCTGGGGCCCTAAGACATTAAGTGACATTTCTAGGATCACACAGTCAGGTTATGTTAGAGGCAGGACCTGAACCCACAAGGTCAGCTCTCTACCCACTATTCCACAATGCTATTCTACTTTTCATATGGAATTTAGATTCTTCTTTGTATTATATTTATCTCTCCTTACATTTTATCATCTTCAATTAGACTATAAGCTCTTTGAGGTTAAGTTGTTGTTGTTATTCGGTCATTTTTCAGTTGCGTCTGACTCTTCGTGACCCTTTTTGGGGTTTTCTTGGCAAAGATATTGAAGTGGTTTGCCACTTCCTTCTCCAGATCATTTTCTAGATAAGGAAACTAAGGTAAATGACTTGCCCGGGGTCATAAAACTAGTAAGCGTCTGAGGCAGGATTTGAACGTAGGAAGATGAGTCTTCCTGACTCCTAACCAGGTGCTCTATCTGCTCTCCCATATAGCTACTTTTTGAGGATGGAGGGCATGTCCTATTTACAGCCTGAACAGCTTAAAACTCAACTAAGACTTGTAGAACATCTTGTGCTTTCGTATCACCCTCAGGAACAAGCACAGTACTTTGTACTTGAGATGGGAAGAGATAAGGGAGAGACAGTGCAGGCCAATGATTTCACAGGTATAGGAAAACTCCCCTTGTGGAAACATCTTCCAGCAAAACACATCATTGACTCATCTGTAACATATAATCCTGGAGATCTGTTTGGGCCACTGAGAAATTAACTGATTTGTCCATGGCCATATAGATAACAGGTGCCAGAGGAAGGACCTGAACCCAGGTCTTCTTGACTCCAAACCAGACCTTCTAGCCACAGAATCATAGTCTTTAGTAATTATACATTGGGGACTTAATGTTGATTGAAATTGCCTAGAGCAGTGCCTGTTAGGTGATTCATAGAAGCTTGTTGAGTTGGATAGATGAATGCATGAATGAATGAATGAAGAACGCATGCATGAAGCATGATTATTATTCGGCCTTCCTTGGTTATTAGGGGGTAGTTGAGTGCAGTGTAGGGACCACTAGATAATGCACCAAGTACAGCAGTGAGACAATTTAACAAAAAAACATTTAACTGGGGCAGTGGAACTCAGCCCTAGATTCCTGAGAGAGAGACAGAGACAGAGATAGAGAGTATCTCCCACTACAGAGCAATAATTCAGCTACAATTCAACACATGCAAACTTTAAGCAAGAAAACAAATGATGTGGGAAATTATTAGAGCATGTAGACCCTGGAGGACAAGCAGACAACAGAGACAGTAGATAATGAAAGACCTTAATTAGGGCCTGACCAGATGTTTCTCACTCTTTTCCTCACTCCTGTCTGGCGTTGCTGAGTTCTGTGTCTCTATGACTCTTGTAACTGCCCTGCTTGGGACCAGAGGACCAAGACAACGTGTTCGTTTTGTTCTACTGCCTGGTCCTGATGTGCTGACCGCATTTGACCTACCTCACATGTTTGCGGGGAGGTAGGCGTTTCACAAACCTTTCGGTTTCTATATTAGTGTGAATAACAGTATTAGTGCTAGGGTTATTAGCAGTACACTATGTAGAGGCAGCCCAGAAATGGGTAGAGTACTTGCTTGGCAGTCAGGAAGATTTAGGTTCAAACACCTCCTCAGCTGTTTACTAGCTGGGTCATCTGAGGCAAGTCAGCCTCTCTCAAACTCAGTTTCATGGGCTATAAAATGAGGATAATGATGACATCTACTTCGTAGCGCTGTTGTAAGGATTAAATGGATAGAAAGTGCTTCAGCAAAATTTAAAATCTTATATAAATTCTATATAATTACTGTTATTGGTCATAATATATGAATCTTTGAAAGGCAATATAGCATAGTGGATAGAGGGTGGAAATTGTAGTCAGGAAAACCTGAACTCACAACTTGTCACTGACACGTATGATGTGATCACTCAGCTTCACAGCGATCCATACCTGGAAGATTCTCAACAAACGAAACCATAGGTTTCTATCACAGATGTACATACACACATATGTGTATGTATGTATGTGTATATACGATATTCATCAATAGTATCATCAGCGCTATTAGTTATATAGCACCTATATGATGTATGTCAATCTCTAGATATAGACACATATACATGTATCTGTGTATACAGCTATATTTGTTATATGAACATACATGCATTCATACATATGTTGTTGTCTTTGTTTATGGGCAGGACAAGGTTTTATCAAGTCACAGAGGAAACCAGTTTGTGATACAAATTTAGCCACGAACTCTGCTAACCAAGAGGGCTTTTGTCCGACAGTACCCCTTCTGCCCCATGACCAGTAGGGGGCAAGACTGAGCTGAGAATGTAGGTTATGATGGCAAGGTCTTCTGTAGGAAGTACACCTTTAACAGGACCTGAAGAAAGAGTAATTGGGTGTAGATAGATAGATAGCTACATGCACATGCACGTATGTATAGATGCATACACCTATGTGCATATACACATACAAATATACACACATATAAATAAATATGTACAAACACACATATAATATAACATATAATTATATGCACACACTAACAGGGTATATACCCTGTTAGTGTGTGCATATAATTATGTGATATATATAGTTTAATTAGTTTGTTAGTTATATGTGTATAGAGAACTTAAATATACATATATTCACACACATACATATATATATACAGTGTACATACATATATACATATACATATATTGTATGTATATATATATGCACATACATGTGGGTACATACACATATGTGTTTGTGTATATATATATGTCCATATACATATCTGTATCTATATCTATCTATCTATCTATCACCAGGGACAAAACAAGATTTTTTAGTTGTGTCCTGGGCATTAGCAAATGGGGCAATGCCTGTGATGTTCCAGTATTGTTGTAGTCCTGCGATGAGACCCAAAATGTCTTAATTACTCTGACGATTTATAGCCCTTTTATAATAATGTCCATTTATAAAAATAAAATGCTCCCAGTTTTATGGCACTTTAAAATTGCAAAGTGTTTGCTTCACAATAACCCTGTGAGTTTGGTAGTGAATGTATTATGATGATTCCCATTTTACAGATGAAGAAACTAAAGTCTCAGAGAAGTGAATTGTCTGGGTTATATGTCTAGTAAGTGTTGAGGGTGGTATGTGAAGCCATGTCTCCTAACTACTAGACCAGCACTGTTTCCAGTATCCAGACTACCTCTTAATTAGATGAAGCGGTTTGTTTTTCCTCCCTCAATGCCTTCAAAAATCCCCTCTCGGTAATCACCATTTACCTCAAATCATGGAAATTTTTCAAAGTTTCCACTTTAAAAAATACTGGCCCTCCAATGTTAATGGTGGAACACTCTTTGCCTGAAGGGTCCATATCACCGACTGAAAATCTTGCCCTACACCATGTTCTCATTCTAGATCAGGCATGGGAAATACCTGAATCTGACAGAAGCCACGGGCCTTTAACTCATCCAGGATGAAACTCTGGAAAGCCTGGAGTAAGCCAGAGTAGTCAGCACTGCACATCTTCCCTGGGGGAAGCTGAAGATGGAACTGTACTTGGGTTTGCACAGTCTGCAACAACTGGAGCTCTGTAAGCACATCAGAATTAAGAAGCCATCAGTATTGTCACTCGACAGTTTTGCTCTATAGAAAGAACTTTCCTTCAGTTACCTTGGAAACTAAGAGAAGGATAAGAATAGCACAGAATGAAAAGACCTGGAAGGACTACAACCTGCTTGGTAGAAAGAATTCCCACACAGGCATCATTCTAAGGACATAGAGATGCTTTGTCCAGAGAGAAGACTTTGGGAGGACTAGATAGCAGTTTTCAAGTATTTAAATGGGGGTCTGAGGAAGAGAGATTAGAGCTGTTGTGCTTGGTCCCAGAAAGAAAAATTAGTAGCCATGGGTGGGATTTATAAGAAATAGACTTAACTGTTTTCTTTCACAACATTACTATTATGGAGGTGTTTTGCATGACTACACATGTATAACCTATATCGAATTGCTTGTCTTCTCAATTGGGTGAGGGAAAGGGAGGGAGGGAGAGAATTTGGAACTCAAAGTTTTAAAAATGAATGTTGAAAATTGTTTTTACATGTAACTGGGGAAAAATAAAATACTAAATAAGAAAATAGACTTAAGAGGGCTATAAGGAAAAACTTCCTAACAATGAGAGCTGCCCAATGGTGAAGTGGGCTCACTTCAAAGGCACTGAATTTCCATTGCTGGAGGTCTCCAAGTACAGGCTGCTTGACCAATTCTCAGGGATGCTGTCCAAAGAATTGTTACTTTTTCAGGTCCATGATTTCTGAGATTCTCATCCTGCCTGATTCTTATCAATATGTTCCCATAAATCAGTTCAACTCACTGGAGCCCCTCCCTTAGGTGAGATACTAAGAAGAATAATGGTCCCTGCCCCCAAGGAGGTTATAATCTGATGGAGAAGATGAGACTTGTACAAAAACAATAAAAGAACAAAAGAGAATGTAGGAGCATACAAGAAGTACAAATATGGTCAGCCAATCCAGCCAATCTCAGAACCCCAGAATTTCAGGGTTAAAAGAAACCTCAGAGGCCATCTAGTCCAACGCCCCCAGATCCCCTAAAAGGAATCCCTCACAGCATCCTCAACAAATTGCCCCTAGACTTTACCTGAAGAGCTCCAATGAGGGAGAACCTACCACTTCCCAAGGGAGACCATTCCATTTTGGGACAACTCTAATCATTAGGATGTTTCCGCTAACATGGAGCCTAAGTTGCTTTCTTTGTCTTTCGTTTTGGTTACCTCTGCCCTCTGAGGTTAAATAGAACCAGGCTAATCTCTCTTGCACATGACAGCATTACCACTGAGACTGTGATGCTACTGAAGGGGAACAGATGAGACAACTATCAGAATGAAGAGGTATCTTCACAAGGTCTGGGAAAAGGCACTCTTCACATCTTCAGGTAGAGAAGCAGGATACAGATTGTTCCTGGCCATCCTATACCTGTGAGTGCCTGTGGGTGCACATGTGTAGGCAGCAGAAAGGAGTTCCAAATGAGAAATCCTGAGCGGTCATGAGGTGGCCCTCAAAGATGCCAATTCTCTGGAGGTATGGATTGCTGCAGAAGTAACAAAATGACTTGATCCTGCAACTAAACACTCCCAATCCACCCTATGGAACATCTGGAGCTCATCTGGAACAAGGCATTCCACTAGAGCCCTCTAGTTTGTAGCTTGGGCATTTCTTTGATTACCCAAAAAAGTCTATGTTGAGTTTTCAAATTAAATACATACCCAAACATGTTACGTTCATAAAAACCATATGGTTGGTTGTTGCCCTCCCTTCTCAGAGGACCAAAATGACATCACTATTTTGGAGTCAAGGTACAGTGTGTTCAACTGCTGCTGATCAAACAAAGATGAGCTCAGAAGGCTCTACCACAAGGCAGGCACAAATAGTCCACAGGAACATTTGGAGTGGAAATGTCTCTCAATTTGCACATCTCACATTTCTTTTGAGCTATTGCAATTCTGTTTCACTCACAGAGCACAGCACCTTCTTTGATGCAGGCACACCATGCTGGGCAGTCCTGTGCCTCCCATATCATGCAACCAATTCCAGAGTTCTTCAAAGAGACCATGGGAACGTCCTTATATCACTTCTTCTGACCTCCATCTTATCCTGCCAGGTGATCTTCAGAATCTTCCTAAGACAATTCAAATGGAAGCGATTTGATTGATTTGGTTTCCTGGCATGGTGCTGGTGTACTATCCAGGTCTCACAAGCATACAACGATGAGGTCAACACAATGGCTATGTAGACCTCCATTTTGGTATGCAATCTAATACCTCTTTCTTCCCACACCTTCTTTTGGAGCCTCCCAAACACTGAGCTCACTGGCAATGCGTGCATCAACTTCATCATCCATGTGTACATCCCTGGAAACTATACTCCCAAGGAAAGTGGGCTTATCCACAGCATTTAATACTTCTCCATATACTTTAACCAATGGTTCCACGTATGTTTGGTGTGTTGCTTGCTGGTCGGTGGAGAACATGTGTTTTCTTGGTATTGTTAGGACAAAATTAGCACAAGCAGCAGAGAATTGATCCATCTTGGCCTCAGAGGCTGCACTGAGTTCACATCATCTGTGAACAAAAAATCATGCACCAACTCTCCTTCCACTTTAGTTTTGGCTTACAGACTTTTCAAGTTAAATAATTTACTGTCAGTGTGGTAGCTGACTTTGACGCCATTTTTGTCCTTGTTGAAGCCATCTGATAACATTGCTAAAAACAGCATGCTAAAAAGTATGGGAGCAAACACACAGCACTGTTTCACTCCATTGATGACTTGGAAAATGTGAGAGCATTATCCATTATCCAGAACCCATGCAAGCATGCTGCCATGAAACTGACATTCAATACTGATGAACTTCTTGAGGCACTCAGATTTTGTCATAATTTTCCATAAGCCCTCACGACTGACAATTAGTCAGATCAACAGATGTTTTGTACAGACCTCTGTTCTGCTCCTGGCATTTCTCCAGGAGTTGTTGGGCAGTAAACACCATACCAACTATTTCTTAGCCCTTGCTGAAGCCACATTGGCTCTCAGGAAGATAACCCTCCTCCAGGTGAAGGATCAGCCCATTAAGGAGGACTCTGGCAAGAAGCTTGTTGGCAATGACTAAGAGAGAGATGTGATTGTCACAATCTAATTCCCTTTTCTTTATAGAGATAGGCAATGAGGGCATCCTTGAACTCCTGAGGGTTAACCTCCTCTTGCCATATAATCCTGAAGATTTCAGTCAGCTTCTGTATGAGCAGTGAACCCTCTTGCCTTTTAAATTTCAGCTGGAATAGAAACAGCACCAAGTGCTTTGCCACAGAAGAGGAGCCTAATGGCATTCAAAACCTCTTCTTCAGTTGCAACTTCAGCTGGGGAGGGTTTGACTTCAACCTGAGATAAACAGTCACTGGCTTCAGCTTTGATTGATGATGGTCTGTCAAGAACACCATGGAAGTGCTCAGCCCATCTCTCTGTGATCATGTCCTTATCACTAATCAATGTGGCTCAGCACTGAATAGTTGAGATGCACCTTAGGTCTTTGACCCATAAATAGCCTTTAGAGTATCATAGAAGCACTTTGGATTGTTACTATCATCATAAAACTAAATTTCATCTGCTTTCTTACTGAACCAAGAATCCTGCATCTCTCTAAGCTTTGTACTTTTGATGGAGTTAAGTGTTGCTTTCTTAGAGATAGATGAACTATCCTGCTGGTAAACCCTGTGGAGTTCTTGTTTTTCGGTTGAGCAGCTTCTCAATTTTCCCATCATTTTTGTCAAACCAATATTGATGTTGGTGGTCTAGCCCACATGAGTAAATGCAGAGCTGTGCACCAAATCTCTGAAAGTGGCCCACTCCTTTTCTGCTCCATGGTTGCGAACCATGTGTCAGCTCAGCTTTCCCTCTAAGTTAGCAATAAATTGTTCCACCTGGAGAAGCATTCTAATCTGTAGGCATTAAGTCTTCTGGTAGTCATCTTGCCTTGGGGCTACCACTTTTGTTGAATGTGAATATTTAGCTTGGAGAGGATAAGCCTATGTTCAGTCCAGCACTCTGCACCACACATTGCCTTCATCATTCTCACATCCTATTTCTTCTTCTTGCAATGACATAGTCTACTAAATGTCAATATTTCCTGTGAGGGTACATACATGAAGTTTTATTGTATTTAGGTAAAAGGAAGACAGTGATGAGAAGATCATGAGATGTACAAGAGTTCAGTAGTAAATGACTATTGCTGCTGCTGGTTTTCACTCCATTCTTCCCAAGGAGTCCTTACTGTGTCTGGTAATCTTTCCTACTCTGGTCTTAAAATCACCCAGAATTATAAGCTTATCCTCTTTCAGCACATTGATGATGAGGGTCTCCAGGTCTTCATAAAATTGTTCTTTGGACTCATCAGGGTTTGGTGGTGGAGTGGTACTTTTCTACAAGTGGCAATCATGTTGTCATGAGCCTGTTGTGCATTCCTTTTGGTAGATGTACAAGTTCATTGACCAGATTAGTTTTGATTGCAAAACCTATTCTAGTGGCCATCATTGTGGCCACTCCAGAAGAAAATGTGTATCCAGCTCCAACTTTGGTAAGCTGGCTTCCATTTGTCAGCCTTGTTTCACTCAGGGCTGCTATTTGAATGTGGTACCTACTGAGTTTCTTGTGATCAGACCTGTCTGTCTTTCAGGTCTACCGGATTTCATGGTATTCATAAGCATGAACACATTTCAGGTACTGATGGTGAGTGGAATCATCTTTGCAAAAGTTCTTATACATTTTTTTGTGTTTTGACTGCAGGGTGGGATCCTTGCCTGCTACAGTAAGCAGGCCAGGATTGGATAAAGCAGACAATTTTAGGGCACCTTTTCACCTCACACTAGTAGGTAAGCAGTGTGTTTCAAAAAGGCTGCTGAGATGCCCAGGGGGCTGCCAAATTCCAATGCTGCTTCAGTCCAGTGAGAAGGTGACTCTATGGCCTGAATCCCCTGTGTGCAGGGTTGTGATTACAGCTTCTACTACTACCTTGTAATTACAGGTGTAACCACACCTGCTGCTTCATCACTTGCCTGTCACCATAGGACTTTAAGGTAAGTAAAAGTGGTAAAATGGTATAGGTGATATCTTCTGATTTGTGCATAAATTGGATTGAAGTGAGGCAGAGTTGTATGAAGTCATCAACCTCACTTTCTCTTCCAGAATCATCAAAGTGCAAGTGGCAAGACAAAAGTCAAGATTATTGGTGAAGGCTTAGGATGCAGTGGATGACCTTGGCATCTTTGATGTCTAATGAAACTCTAAATGCTCCATAGTACCTGCTTAAACTGCCTTCATGGTGGTTGTAACAAATTGTTCTCATCCACCCATTCCACTGGGGGAAATCTTCATTTGCTTGGGGTAGACACCTCCCTAACTCACTGAGGGGTTTGAGACTTCTTGGTTACTCTCAATCTGGGTTAGACCATCTGCCTAAATGGTTTACTGGGGTGTGGCTGCTACACATGCTACAGCTTCTTGGAGCTACTGGTGAGAGTTGGGTGAATCAAGTGGATCCTACACATAAAAAGCAGTCCTGAAAAAGGTTCAGCAACCCTCACACTCTATACCTACACTTGATTCTACAAATAAATACTCCCATTCCACCCAGTGGAACATCTGGAGCTTATCTGGAATAAGGCATTCAATTAGAGCCCTCTACTTTGTAGCTCTGGCATTTTTTTTGAATACTAAAAAAAATCTACATTGCTTTCAAATTAAATACATACCCAAACATGTTACATTCATGAAAACCATATAGCACCTATGGAAACACCACATGATTAAGTGAGTTATAAAGAGAGATCAATTCCACATCTACTTACTCTGACAAGCTTGGGGCAGAGGAGGCTCTGAAATCCAGCGCTGATTCTCTACATTGCATATAAATGGACCCTGAGGCAAAGCTATGTGATAGCCCTGGCGACACATAATCTGGCATTGTTGAACAGCCTGTCCTTGGTTTGTCCCCTTCTCACAAAGAACTACTCCATGGACTACACCAGAGGCTCTAAAGGGCAGTGGACACTGAGGACCTAGGAGGAACAGGAGATAAATGATTGATATTCTTAAGTATTAATATGGGTGAAGTGGAAGAAAGATGTGTATTGCCCAGATTACAGCAATTGCAAAGATAGCCCCTTGAACATATATCTTGGACAGGCTTTGGGGATGGATAATGAGCTCAGCTTAGAACTGGGGGGGGGAGGAAAAAGGGAGAGGATGAAAGGCTGGATCTCATTTGGGAAATTACAGTGCTTCAGTGATTCCAAGCTATTGGCTGACACAAAAATCCATCTTTTTAATATTAAATGTTCTCTCAGTGATGCTATAGGTCTGAAAATCATAGAACATAACAACTTTGAAAGAATTCTGTTCATGGGTTACCCGAAGAAAATGGAAAGACATACAGGGTACACACGTAGGCTGTAACACATGGCAAACAATGACTCATGCGGGAGGGGTAACATAAAAGTCCCTGGAGAGACATTATGAGGAAGGAAAGCTCTGGATTTGGAAACAGGAAGACCTATGCCCAAAACCTGATTTGAACCCTTACTATGTGACAATGCACACATCAGTTAACCTGTCTGAGTAGTTTTCCTAACTATAAAATGAGGATGATAATATCTGTAGCATTATACCAGGCAGCATGGTATAGCAGATAATAATTTAATTACTATTTACATTGCACTTTAAAACTTGCTTTACAAATATTATCTGATTTTATCCTCACAACAGCCCTGGGGCTGGTATTATCCCAATTTTACAGCTGCAGAAATAGGCAGACAGGGGTTAAGTAATTTGTCCAGGGTCACACAGCTAGTGAGATTGAATTTGAACTCAGGTCTTCTTGACTCCAGAGCTTTATGCACTGTGCCATTTAGCTGAGATCATAGATTCATCCAAGCAATCTAAATAACTCGAGTGGAGCTCTGGAAGATGTAGACCCAGAAACTGCCCCTGGTGAGAAATTTGCTTAGCTATTAGATTGATCAACACAGGTCTGCAGCCATAAGCCAGTGAAGCTCTTCAGTAAAGAGGGTGGAGTTCTCCTCACCTACCATCTTCTGTGTGGTATCATATTTATTTGGGCATTTGCCCTACTCCCCCTTTACCATTAGACTATAAACTCCTTGAAGACAACAATCATGTCATGTTTGCATTGCTCAGCTCCTCCTTCCTCCTCTTCCAATGACTAGCACAAGACCTAGTACAAAGCACTTAATAACCATAGGTGGAATTATCGAAACTCTAATAAAGTGATAATCATTACAGGCATACATGCTCCCTTAGGTTTCATGGTAACTTTGGGGTGTGGGGAGGAGAAGAAAGAGGGACAAGTGCAGATGGAGATCCAGAGCTATCATTTCATAGACATGGAGAAAAGCTTCCAGTGTGAATCGATGCACTTCAGCAACTACCTTTAACTTCAAGTCTAAACAATTTGCCCAGGGTTCTCAGAGGATGAGTGACTTGCCCACGTTCACACAACTAACATTGTGAAAGACAGGACTTGAACCCAGCTCTTCCTTACTCCATCCACTACCTCATGCTGCTTCTCATGGTTATTACATCACTTTATAAATAATGCCACATGTCTCTCTTACCTAGTGGACAAGTCAGTGTCTGTTACTGCTTCCATGCCTTCACTCTCCCTTTTTTCCCAGTGCTTAAAATGCTCTTCTCATCTCTGCAACTAGAAAGCCTAACTATCCTAAAAGGCACAAATCAAAGGCTACCTCCTCTGTAAAGCCTTCTATGATCTCTCAATACCAGGGATTCTTAACCTGGGGCCCATGTACCTCCAAGGAACCCAATAAACTCGGATGGGAGGTAAAAGTGAACCTCTAACTGAAACATAGCATCTCTCTCAATGATGAAGGTAGGCAACAGACCTTATTTTGAGGAAGGGTCCACAGGCTTCACCAGACTACCAAATGGATCCAGGGCACAAAAAAGATTAAAAAGCCCTGTGTAGAGATGACAGAAATGATCTCTACCTCCTCTGAAAGGCTCTAACACTTTACCTTTCCACCTTAGATAACAGATATTGGTGTCTAATTTGTCTTCAAACTATAAGCTCCGTAAGAACAGGGATATTCTTTTTATCTCTGAGAGTAACCAGGATGAAGCATTGTATGCAGCAATTGTTCAAGACCTATTCATTGCATCACACCGGAAAACAGTTCTAGAGTTAGAAAGAATCTCAGAAGTAATCTAGCCCAACCCTTCCTTCTACTGAGGAGGAAACTAGCTCAGAGAGGTTGAATTACTAGTCCAAGGTCACATATCTAGGAAACATCAAAGATAGGATGTTCTCTCAGATTATGTACTTAAAGGATCTACAATTTCCTCTGTTGTAGGCAGTTCCTCTAGAAATGCAGATCACAGCCCCTCCATTAATTGGTAGGCAGCCCACAGGAGCTTCGATGTCCAAAATATTAATCCCTCTGCAGCCAGCCCTCTCAACTCAGCCAGGCTTGTTCCCAGATGACCAACGTAAAATCTGTGGCAAAGTCAGGCCAGTTTGGTGGCATCATCCAGGGCTTGTGGTCCCCTGCCACACAGTACAACCTCAGAGAACTCAGCATTACCATTGTACCATCATAGGGCATTGGAGTAGGACTTAAGGGAAGAATTATTGGGGCAAAAGTAAAGATCACTCTTCGGGCTCACTTGTAGGCCCCTGAATTCTTCTTTACTGAAGAAAAAAAACAATTCTTTTCACCACAGCTTCAATGGAGACTTACAGTCTTATGTTTTATGGGGGAACAAAGGGGACTATGGTGAATGAGGTCTCTGAGAGTTTTTTTAACCTTCTTTTCTCCTTGGATTAACAGTGTAGGCAGCCCCATAAAATGATTGGGTTAAGTTAAATGACCCCTGAAGTTATTTTCCACCTCAAAAGTGATTCTAGATAAATAAAACAATGTATATGAAATCCATTAGAAACAGATGTGTTCTATAAAGCAGTCTCAACAGATGGAAATCCATCAAGCTGGAAAGGTTCTGTACAAAACCCTTTGAGAATTCTCCATTGCCTACCTAATAAAATCCAAACACCTTCAAGGCCATCTACAACATGTCACCTACCTACCTTCCCTGCTTTGTTTTGCACTAATAACACACCAACACACACACACATACACACACACACACACACACACACACACACACCATGCCTACCAAACCATTCACAGTATCCAGTAGATATACCATACTTTCATATCTATAAATATTTGCTCATTCTTTTTTCCCATTTCGAAAACTTCCTTTCCACCCGTCTTTGCATACTAAAGTTCTATCTATCCTGGAAACCCTAGCTCACATACCTTCTCCTTCCTGAAAGCTCAAATACTCTTTTGCCACTATGGTCTCTCATCGAACTTTGTGACATTTTTTGGTGTGATCATTGTACATACTTTGTAATCCTGCACTAGACTTCAAGCTTCAAGAGGGCAGGCATGACCTGTCCTTTGAATCTCTCCCAGCACCTCCCAAAGCTCTCTGCACATTTAATGAGATCTACTTCACAAATCTTTATTGAATTTGAGAGGACTTGCCCAAGATCACACATTTAATCAGCAGAAAACTTGGGACCTGAATCTATTTCTTGACCTCCTTCTCCCTCCAGTCTTCTGTTCTTTCTATTTCAACAGGATGCCTCTGAGGAATATGGAGTAGAGCATTTAGGGCTGCATGAATGCTCTCAGGCTACTGGGGTAAGAAAGGACAAAGGAGTGAGACTTTACTGTTTCTGGGTGTAAGCCCCAACTCAACCACTCACTGGCTGTGTGACCTTGGGCAAATCACTTCTTCTATTAAAAGTAGTATTAATAACACATTCCTCCTGGCCTTACAGGCTTATTTTGGAGGATTAAATCAGTTAAGTGTGGAAAGGCACGCTGTAAACTGTAATGGGTCATATAAATATCACCTATCTTTTTTTCTGTCTATTGCTTTTACATAGATAACCCCCTTCTCTGTGTGTTTTTGCGTGTGTGTGTGTGTGTGTGTGTGTGTGTGTGTGTGTGTGTATGGAGAAGGAGAGAGAGAAAAAGAGAGAGAGAGAGAGAGAGAGAGAGAGAGAGAGAGAGAGAGAGAGA